>NW_024582522.1:0-23609 GCF_018398535.1 Haplochromis burtoni | reverse complement strand
TATAGCTTGTCTGGGATTGGCCAGATGAAGGCCTCTAGCAGAGCTTTCCTGACTGAAGCAGGAACAAAATCAAATATCCACTACATTTTTCTCCAGTCTTCCTTAATCTTCTAATGTGTCCCCAGTAATTGCATCTGTTTAGACCTGCATGATGCTACTCTACTCTAGGAAAAAACAAAACACTAAGCAGGTCCTAAACTATTATTCTCTCTCACAGGAGGGTCAGAATCTGCGATATCTGATGTAAGTTTCTGTACTATTTGATTAAAGGATGTGCACAGTCAGAAATATGTCACCTGCGTGTGTTTAAAGAGTTGATGTACTGCAGTGTCATCACGTTTGAACTTAGTCTGTCTGTGCATCACCAGCTCCAGGTGCCATCGCTCAGCCCCCCCTCATCCAGCTGGTCTTGGGACCTTGAGGAGGATCGCAGGAGACAGGAGAAGTGGCAGGAAGAACAGGAGCGCCTCCTACAGGTGAAGCCTCTTTCAAACAGAACTAAGGAGCATATGCTTGAAGTTCAGTTCAATTTTATTAAAGTGCTCTGGTGTTTTTGGATTTGTTTTTAGGAGAAATATCAGCGGGACCAGGAGAGGCTGGAGGCAGAGTGGCGAAGAGACCAACGGGATGTAATAGACCCCAAGAAGTCAGGGGTAATGTCGCTTTCATTTTACAGCAGTTTTTATAATAGTTTTTTCCTTAATAAGGCACCAAAGAAGGGAAGTTTTTTTTTTTTATAAAGATCCTAATGTATGACATTTTACTACATTTTGAGGTTACACTGGTTACACTATAATGTTGCATTTTCAGTCAGCAGCTCTGACACTGACACCGCACTGAATTATTTTGCTCACTTTTATCAGTGTTATGTTGTTTTTCTTTTTCTAAATACTCTACACGTACAATATTCATGTCTCAGAGCCAGAAAACCTTTGAGGTGACCTCTGGTGATGTGGGCCTCGCCAGGACCCAGCAGCAAGAGAATGCAATGCCGAAGAAAACCAGAGAAGAAGAGCAGAGCACTGATGGAGAAAAGCTGAAAGAGTTGTTGGGGCCAAAACGGCAAAGTAATGCACACGAAGTGCAGAATGAGATGGTTGCCCAACAAGACTGGTAAATAAAGCTTTGCTTCTTTCTTAATGCTGCTCTTATCCATGTGGTACAAAGAGCATGTTTATTACAAAGAGTCTCATCTGCAAAACGTTCTAAAGCATTTTTTAATCATCATCACTGCTGTTTCTGCTGTGCCTCCTGTTGCTTTTGCTGGGCCTTATTTCTGCTAATGCTGTACCTAAGGGCTGATGGCTCATGTGGCTTTGCTCAGCTGTCCCCTGCACACAGGTCAGATCAAGCCTGGTCCAATTTCCACTGTATTTGTAGTTTTAGTCACACAGGTCCAGGTTTTGCACACCACTTCAGTGATTTTTGTAAATTAAGCTATTATAAAGGTAGATAATTGATTGTTTTTTCTTTTAGAGAAAAACACTTTTAACAAATGCTTGATTTATGACTCAAAACACAATTTCTTAAAAGAAATAAAAGAAAATCACATCAAAATATTGTGGACTTGAATTAAAAATTGCTCTCAGGGTTGAATAATGCAGACTTTGTTGTTCCCATAGGACAAAGTCCTTGTCTTCCCCAGTATTAGCTGGGCCTCACAAGTATTCTAGAGGTGAGTTTAGCTCTTCCTCTTATATTATCCATTTCTGTGTTGGAGATGTACTTCTCTAACCCGTTCAACGTGCTTTTGTTCAGGGGATCAGAGTAAAAGAAAAGGACTGTCTGTGGCCAAGGCTGAGAAAGAAAGGCAGCAGATTTTAGAGGAGATGAAGAAAAGGACTCAGCTTCTGACTGACAACAGCTGGATACGTCAGCGCAGCAGCAGCTTTTACAAGGATCCCATGATTGTTGGGCTTCCTCTGAAAAGGTGAGACCTCAGCCAAGCTGCATTTAAGATTGGACTCATTGCCCAATGGCCTGTTTTTCAGTCCGTGTGTTTCCAATTGTTCTTCTACTACTGTGATTTCTTACCTGCAGATATGACTCTCTGGATAATCTTGATAATTTGCGTCAGCCCCAATCCTCAATCTATAGTTACCCTCGACCACACTCGGCTGCTGCAGGTTACGTTACACCGAGTAGGAATGCCTCTTCGCGATACAGCACTGGATCAGTATTATCCCTGAGAAATCCTTACATACAGTCCTGTCATCAGGCCAGGTACACATCTATGTAAACTACAAGCTTTCATCTCTTGTACATGTACTTAAAAAAAAAAAAAAAAGGTCTTTACAGACATTTTTGGCCTTACTTGGTTACCATTTGCCTGCCCCAGGATGGTCAATGGCAGGAGGAATTGCTCTGTCTGTGGGCGTATCCTTGGTAGTAGACCAGCTATGGTCATAGAGGCCCTTAGTCTCTACTTCCACCTTGGCTGTTTTCAGGTGAGAGGGTTTACCTGGGTTAAGGTGCAGTCACAATAGCTCCAATACCTGCAAATAGCTGCAACTGCTCCTCATCTCTAAGGAAACTATTCCATTTTTGACATGAGGTCCTTCAGTTTTTTATAGTTAAAATGTGATCAGAGTTCATGGTTGGCCAATAGAAACACGGAACTTATTTTCTTATAGTTCAGTCACTTAAACTCTGAACGCAACAACAAAATGGAAACGGCAAATGATGCACAAAACACATGATGACTTATTAGCAATAATTTCTGTGAATCTGCATACAATGCTGCAGAATCTGTAGGCAAGAGACAAGAAAGCTGCCCCTGCAAGACAAGAGACTTGGTCCTGATTTCTTATGTGTTGACCAAAGTTCTCATAATTTTGGAACTTCAAAGTTCAATACTGCCGGAGTGTAGGATTTCCACCACAGTAGTGGATCTATTTTAATTTTTTTCTTATTTTCTGCCCTATGGTAGATGTACATATTTTATTTTATATTTTTCTAAAGAGGTAAAGTTTCGGACTTGGATATGCATACATGTGCAAGTTATCCCTGTGAGCTAAATGCTCAGACTCCTCTAAACTTTAGATTTATGACCCCTTTTTTTCTAATCTATGATCTCATCTGGGTATCTATCATCTATATGATAGATATATGATAGATATATGATAGATATATGATAGATATATGATAGATATATGATAGATATATGATAGATATGATAGATATATGATAGATATTAAGGTATATCTTAATATGGTGATATCAAGCACACAGCTCTGGCTTAACAGAAGCCACACCCATCTGCTGTTTGAATCTGTTTGCGAGGGACAGCCTATCAGAAGAAAGTTGATTTAAAGGGAGAGGCGCTAAAATGACGTGTTTTATGCAGAGGCCTAATATGTACATGACTTATGCAAATTTTCAGTTCTACTCCAATTTTCAGTTTTTATTCTTGCGCCCTACTTAATATAACAGGTCCCAGTTAAAATGAACATTTAAGAGAAGAAAAACATACACCCAGTATAACTGAACCCTGTATGTGTTTTGGGGGTTAATTCTGAACAAAATTTTAGGGTTGAGACTAATGTGACTGCAACTTGCTTTGTGAGGTTGGCAGGAGTCTCATGTCTGTGGTCTGTTTTCCAATCATAGTTATCAGTTTGCATCTGCTAGGAGGAGTGTTTCTATCACTTTCATGAATCTATTTTCATTAGCCAGTCTGTCTCTTTGTCTGTGAAGCTTCTGGGGGTGGTGGTCAAGCCCACTGTTATGTTTGTCATTATTTTCTCAGTTACTTATTATGCGCATAGTGGAAGAAGCCAACCTGCTGTCCTGCTTTGCTTTTAGATCCTTGCTGTGAAAGTCTCACTGGCAGGGGACCCCTAGATTTAGCTGGCCTTGGTTCATTAGCATGTAGATGTAAAAGCAATTTCACTTCTGCCTCCCTGTAAGTCACAGATGCACATCACACTTGTTGTGATATTTATATGCTGTGGGGTTTTTACGCAAAACAAAGCTTGGTTATCCTGTGCTCGGGTGGCGGACCGTCTGGTGAAATAATTTAGACGCTAAAGACCCACGTCACAGCTCGGCTGGATTTGTCTTAGATGGTCCCTGAATCCTTTCTCACTTCCCCGTCCTCCCCTCAGTGCGTGGGCTGCCGTCAACATCTCGGAGGAAGAGAGAATGGAGCCCAGGTTCAAATCCGAAACAGGAAGCCCTTCTGTGAACGCTGCTATTTCCAACTCAGGTGTAAGTATTGGTCATTGTGACACATGAAAATCACACTTTAGTTTCTGTCCCTCTATTAACCTTCCAGATTGCTTTTTCATTTTTTTTAACATTGCATTATGCATGACTTGGTCTATAAAATAATTTTTTGTTTAATTATTGTTCTGTAGAAAAACTGGAATTATTACCCATCACTCACTGAAAGCTAACTTTTCTTATAATACTTTAAAATGTGTTTAAGATGTCACATATTTACAGCTTTAAAAATTCGAGCTTGTTTTTCAAGGTACCATGTTTACTTGCATTTTAGTCACCCCCATGTGAGCAGCTTGCTGTACTCCAGATTGAAGAGTAAATACAGTGGCATGGGGGTCTCTGAGCAAAGCTATGCTGTACAGAAGAAATCGCAGCCAATTCACAGCTTCTACTTCCTGAGCATCGGTAAAACTTTATATAGAGTTTTGGCAAAGTAGAACCTATACTTCTATTTTTTTTAAATGAGATAAGTGGTGCCTCGTTTGACCACCTTTCTCCTGCTAATTTATTTCCAAGTTAGATTTAATATATGAAATAAAGATATGATGGGAACTGTTTGATTTACGCCTTCATCTTAATGCTAGTGTCTTCAGATCCGTGTGCCGTGTTAAAATTATCAGATATTTCTTGAGGCTATTCGTGTAACTCTGGTATGGAAATGAATTTTAACGTGTACTGAAGCACTTTCTGTTCTGTTGTAATGTCACCGAATACACACTGGGGTAAATCACTGGTGTGTGTGTGTGTGTGTGTGTATATATATAATGTATGACTGTCTCACATACAAATCAGCCTCTTAATTGAAATGTCTTTGTAAATAAAGTGGACTGAACATATACAAGTGTTATTTGTTGTTCATTTGTATACCACATGGTGGCAGCATTGATCTCACTTTGATCTAATTGTCACTGTAGGCAGAAATGACTTCACAGTTGACTGTCTTTACATGTTGGTGAACATACTGACTGTTCAGGTAATGCAATGACCAGTGCACCTTTATTACTGGACGTGCTAATGTCCTAACTGGAGTAAAGTGTCATCAATAAACGAAAGAAGCAAAACATTTACACAACGTGTTTCACATTGGTAAAAGAAATTTGGAAGAAGGAACAAATTGAAAGCCTTCGCCCAGCCGGATACTGGATGATGTTGCACCTTTAGTCGATGATGATGATGAGGTAATAGAAAGCAGTCCAGTCATTTCTGTTTTTAAAAACAAAACAAAAAACCCCCCAAAACATCAAAAAAGCCAAGTACATCGTCACTGCTTTCTTAGTAATTCAGAGGGTAAGTAGCAGCCAGGTGCTGCTAATAAAAAAACAAAAAAAACCCCACTTGATTTAATTGATCATTCGGAAGTGTGAGTGCTTCTGTAAAAGCATAAGCTTTGCTGGTTTGGACCATTTAGATTTGTTAACACAATGCAGCAAAATTCCCAGGAGCGGGCACCCTGCAAACCAAAGGAAAAACAAAACTACATCTCAGACTCTACACGTGCAGTCAGCGCACTGATTATTGAACTTCCTGACAGTACAATTAGAAAAAGACTAAAATATGGCTTGTCTGGAAGAGCTGCCAGGATGAAGCCTCTTCTTAAAAACAACATGGCAGCGCAGCTTAGGTTTGCAAAGTTGCATCTGAACAAAACCACAAGACTTCTGAAACGATGTCCTTTGGACAGACAAGACCAAAGTGGAGCTGTTTGGCAGTTGTGCACAACTGGTGAGCACAAATGCCTCATACCAACTGTAAAGCACAGCGAGGGGAGGGGTGATGATCTGGGCTTGTTTTTCAGCCACCATGGACACCTTGGGGGCAGTTCAACCATGAACAATTACATACCAAAGTATTCTAGGACTCAAAGATGAGGCCTTCTGTCCGACAGCTAAAGCTTCAACCAAACTGAGTCATGTAGCAGGGTAATGATCCCAAACACCAGAGTAAATATACACAGTGGCTAAAAAAGAAAAGAATCAGGATGTTACAATGGCCCAAAGTCCAGACCTTGACCTGAAATGCCAGCAAATCTTAATGAACTGCAGCAACTTTGTAAAGAAGAGTGAGCCAAATTCCTCCACAGCGACACGAGAGACTGATAGTCACATACAAAATGATAACTTCAAGTTATTGCTGCTGAAGGTGGTTTTACAGGCTATTGAATCTTAGCCTGTACCTAAAATTCTACAGTCATGTAAAAATGTTTTCGCAGGACTGTAGAATTAATGAGGACTTGTTCTGTAATTTAGACGATGACTTTATTTACCTCTGCTACACTTGCATGCAGTAGCAATGACAAAATGATAGCACTGGTTAAGCATAAAGGACTTGTATGGCAGTCATTTTTGGCAAAGTTGCTGCAGTGCAGTGTAAGGTGCAATATTTTTTTTTTTTTTTGCCTTCCAAGTGTGAAGGGAGTACTTTTTGCTTTTTAAACAGTTTTGAAGAATGTCCAAACATTAGTGGACACTTTGTCCATTTATGGACCAAATACCAATCCCCTCAAAGCTTGTAAAAGGGAAATGTCCTCTGTTGAAATGAGCAGTGACAGACAAAACTTCTCTCGCCTCCAAAATGCTGGCGTAAGAGAGAAAATGTCCGTGTGTCATTTGAGTGAACTGTTTTACAGGAAGCTGATGAAGCAAGCTTAAAGCAGCAACAAGGAAGAGAAAGTTTACTGTCCTCTAACCTTTCAATGGGGAAGTGCTGTCCAGTGGTAGATTGTCTGTCATCCAGCTTTAAGAGGCTGTAATGTTAGCTCCAGCTTAATATGGGCATTAAAGGTCAGTTCGGGGTTATTGGTAACCTTTTCTTTGAAACATGAGGAAAGCTACTTGCATGAATATGGCCATTATGCAAATACTGGGGCAAAACAAAGGCAGCATTTCATTCGTAGGAGGAAGTTGTGCGCCAATGCAACTGTGTTGTTATTCACAACACAAAGACAACGTTGCCTGATATGTTTTGTTTTGCATTGGATGAATAAAATGAGAATACGGCAACAGCGTTGTCAGAGGTAGCTGGATCACTGAGCTCTCTAGGAATACACACTCGCTCTGACATGTTGAACACTGGTCATTCGGAGCTCTGGGCTTAAGAGAAGGGATTTTTAAAAAAAAAATGTTTTACTGTGATCTGGTCTTTCGGAAGAGCGAGGTCAGCTCCCCAAAGACATTTTTTCAGTTTGACATGCTCCATCTGTTGAGCATGACAGTTGTGGCTCCGCTGTGACCTATTTAAATACCAGAAGTACAGTAAGATGAGAACAGCGGAGAACCAAACACAATGTGCAGCCTTAACATATTTACCACGAGCTAAAAGACTAAACAGAAGTAGGACAATGTTTACAGAGACGTTATGCCAAAACACATCTCTCACCATAATGACTGAACTGTCGCTGAGACTTGAATTCTTTACGTGTCAAGATGTTAACGCTTTCCCAGTCACCAATAAAACTGGGAATGCAGCAGGAGTCTGCTGTATGTCTCTCTTTTTTCCCCTTTTTGCCATGATGTTTGGAGCGTCAAATAAGCAAAACCTGTGAGGCTTTAACAAAAGGCCGCATTCAGTCACCAGTGTAGCATGTACCAGGAAGAATTCTGGACTACAGCTGAATGAAGTGGAATTATTTTTAAACTAAAAAGCTTTTATGTTTTTAAATCTGACAAATCTTTAAGTGGCCATAATTAACCTAAGGATGCATGATGGGAAAAATCTGCTGAACATCACTATAGTGTATGACAAGGGCTACAGCTGCAGTTTTTCTTTCTTAAAAACAGGATTTCAGAGTGGCCAAGTGGAAAATCGTGACCCTGGTCTTTGTCAAGAAATCTTAAGAATTCTTAAGGCTTATTGCTTCCTTTGGGTAAAGGGAAAGTACCTCGAGATGTCCTAAGGCTGTTATTTATGGTACTAATTTAAAATTGCTTCTGCCGGTGGTTTCGGAGGACAGGGTTTTTCATGCAAAACTCTTCCCACAAAATTTCAGAGTGCTTATTTGTTCAGCTGGACATATTTAATCATAGCGTGCAGACTACTACTACTCTCTTTGTTAGATTGGCATCTTCTTCCCACACAGTTTTGTACTCAAATTCCCCGTCTGACAAATATACAAAACTATCCCAAGGCATAGGACCAGAAGAAATGGGGTCATTTGTTTTCATCTCTGCAAATGGTAAAGTTAAAAGACCATCGCTTAATCTCTGAGCTTTGTGATGTTTTACAACACAAAAACTGGTCTTTCTGAGATATAGCACCTGTCTCATAACTGCTGATGTTTTTATAATAACACAGCAAACAGCTTGACAGTTAAACATTGCCAGCCTGCTGCACTGAACAGCCAGTGTTTGTGCAATCTCACAGGAAAGATGCTGACATGAGGAAATTTAAGCTACAAATATGCCACAAAACCACCTCCTTGTCTACATGCAGATCATCTGTTACACTATGACCCCATATTTGGCTGCCTATCTGGGCAACACAGGAAGCACCCAGGAGGAAGAAGTGGGCGGGCCGACGCCTTGCAGATATTGAAGCATCCTATGAGTGAAGCGTGCTGTAACATTATCCAGAGCCCCAACAGACAGGCACAGAAATCAAGCTAAACAGACGGCCTCCAGGCTGATCTGGAATCTGTTTTGACAATCCTCATTTCATCTCTGATCATGACTGTTTTTCAGCTGTGATTCTAGTACATTTATTCAGATGATGAACATTTATGAAGGTTACATTTCCTCGCATGTAATTAAGGACCGTCATAAAATGTTTTGTTTCATACTTTTTTTTTTAAACTGCACTTAAGAACAACTGTTCTTAAATCTTAAAGCTAAATGCTACTATACTTATGGCAATCCTCTGCTGATGCTGAGCATGTATTGCTTGCGCTGTATTTACAATACAAACCTGGCAACCTACCAAAGGCTGCGTTATTCAATTCATTTAATCAAAGTATGTCAAAGTAGTGGAAAAATTCTTGTATGTTGATTTAAAAAAAAAAGGTCTGGGAATCATCCCCTGGTTACCATAAACATGTAATTTTCATGGCAGGCTTTTTATTATTAATGACCAAGTTCACTTTGGACTGAAGTGTTGGTCGAACCGGCAGGCATACACTTCACAAAGAGGATGAACGAGCTAATACTTTCTGAAAATATATATCGGTGCATTTAAATAAAGCAGAATTTCATGAAAAGGCGGAAATATTTCAAGCCTTTTATTTTAATTTTGACAATTGTGGCTTATACAATGGGGAGAGACCACAGTCACCAAGAACACCATTGGTAACACACTATCAGTAATGGACTGAAATCTTGCAACACCCACAAGGTCCCCAGACTTCAGTCCTATAGGAAATCTGTGGAGGGAGCTGACACTTTGAGTAGGGAAGTGTTTTCTCTGGTTCAATAGTGGCTCCGTATGTGACAATATGGAGCCAGGAATGTGACAGTTGCAGCTCCTTTCCTGTCCGTGCCTGCTCTTGGTGCACTAGCAGTCCTTGTGAAGATCTTCCAAGTTTTTCAGTCAACTCTTCTTAACAATCCTCCCAAGGTTGCAGTCATCCCTCTCATTTTCCCTTCCAGTCAACTTTAGTAATATAGCACTCTGACAGCCAGCCAGCTTTGCTTGCATGTACTGAACTAGACTGAAATATGTACAGTAGTACAAAACCAGCCTGTAAATAGAAAGATTGATATGAGCCAAGTGAAACACCCAGGAATCCCCTCAGAATCAGTTACTGACAGGAAAAAATTTTTTTTGTTGAAACACATTACACCAAGTAAAAAAATAAATAAAAAAGCACTATCTTGCAACTGAAATGGTGGCATAAAGGTTTAAATTAAAGTGACCTTTGTAAAAGTCTTAGACACACTGAGAATAAGACAGTTCAGTGATGGACTTTGAATCAGCTCCTTTCACGTCTTGCCCTTTCCAATAGCCCCTGAGAGAGAGGGAGGGAGAGGGGAGCTGCACTTCTTGTGAAAGGAAACACACTGCAGCAACAGCAGGGGAGGAGGATGCTCCCTCTCTTCCTCTCTATACCCTGCAGCTGATTGATGCTGGCAGCCTTTTACCTTTTAGTTTACCGGCACAGTGCAAGGCTCAGCTTTGTCACTGGGAGCTGCACCAATCTCCGGTCTGCTGCTGGGTGCTGAGAGCAGCTCAGCGGAGACTGGCGACATTTACTCCCCCCGCCACACTCCCAAAAAAAGAACTCAGAGCAGATGAGGAGAAAAAGCTTTGTAGTCAGAGATAGGGGGGTAATGTCCTTGAAGACACATAACATGGCCACTGGAGGATCACAGATTTTAATCTCTCTGTCTGTAGCTATACCTGGCTTTTATCCTCCTCCAGACTCTCGATTTGATGAAGGCCAGCTTCCATGTTACCTAGCTGCAGTTTTGAGTTGTGTTTGTCACCCGAGTGCACCTAGAGAAGCGTCTGTAATTGCTTATAACCAAGAGACATTAAAGCCATTCTTAGCTTTTTGCATATTTGTCACAATAAAATGTTTCAGATAATCAAACACATTTTAATATTGGGGAAAGATAACACGAGTAAAGGAAAAAGTTATTCGAACCTACCACAGTCTCAAAAATTACTTTGTCACATATTAAACCCTGTTGTTTTTGTCTAATATTAAAACTTGTTTGATGATGTGAAACATGTAGGTGTGACAAATGTGAGAAATCAACACTAAACAAAACTACAAAACTAGGAAGGGGAGCAGCGCACTTCTGTTGCTCTACTCGTTCAAGTTGACAAATGAAATCGTTTTAAATGGCCTCTTGCACATCATAGCTGGCTGTAAAACAATTCAAGCAGTTTAGGAAAGAAGAGAAAACGGGCTTTATGGGGATGTTTATCACATTAAAACAAAGCATTCAGATTATCATATGATAGCATAACTTTGGACTACAGCAGGGGTGTAATTTCCAGCGGGTTTAGGGGGGTTATGACTTTACTCCTTTCAGGTATTACCAGCAAAATAGTTGCATGTTTAATCATCTGGGAATTTACGCAGATTTATTTATTTATTTAGACAGAGATCTTGACTCCCACAATGTTCAGCACAAAGTTACGCTGATGGACTAGAGGGAGAATTCCGATTGTTCCTGACAGATGAGAATTATTTTGTAATTTTACAGCCAAATGTACAAGTCCAGCAAAAAAGTTCTTTGGAGTTTTTGTGTAATTGTTTTGTTTTTTTTAAACATTATTATTATTGTGTTACCGTGCTCATATTTGCATCTAATGGCATAGAAGAACAAAAGCTTGTCTCCAGGTTCCATAAGTACATCTTACTGCTGGGAGTTCGTAAGCTGAAACAGGCTTATGTCAGGCTTGTAGAGTCAGAGCCGAGTTCTGACTGGAATGTATTATTCCTTTCATTTCCTGCATCTTACCTTTCTTGTGGTGTATCTGAAATTTATAGTGTACTTGAGCACAAACATGTACTGCCCAGCTAATCTATCACAACTGAAGAGAAAATCGGTTAAAAAAAAAAAAACCAAGCTGCAATCCAAATGTCGCATTGTAAAACTGCATGACAGTACAAAATGAAAGATATCAGTATTAAATTGTTGTGGATTAGAGTTGTGCAATTCGAGAGCGTAGTACAGCTTTCAGATGATGGATTGTGGCAGTGTTTTATTGCTTCTGCTACACTACTGCTCCGGGGAGGGATTTGTGAAAAGGAGTGTTTGTTTTCCTATGAAAGCACCAGCGTACTAACAGAAAAGTTCACTTATACATATACGTATAATGAAACACAACTGCACGTAGAGAGAGCCAAATTCTAAATGTTGGGGATTTAAGGAATGTGAGGACCTTAAATGGATTCGTTCCTTAGTAACACAAACACTTAATGGTGTTAATTATGCTGTTAGGGGGTTAGCAAACACTAAATGTCTGTAGTGAAGCAAGACTCTGCTGATCTGTTACATTAGCCATCAGTGATGGAAAGCCTCCTTAGGCTTATTCAAACAGTCAAGTATTTATTCTACTACCAAGATTAGTGAAGAGATTAAATGGCTAAGATAAAGTTGCAGAAAAAGTGGAGCTTAAGTTGTTTGCTCAACTGCTGTTTCTAAAGTCAAGAATGGAATTAAAACTTTTAAATAAATTACAACTTTTAAATAAACATGGTTAAGGAGTCTTGGATTTCATGCAGACTCATGTAGCAGGTTTGGATTAAGACTACTGTCAGACTAAAGGAAAAATCCAATGGAGAACACCACTGAAAAACAGTGTCATACTAGACTTGTCCCCCTGTGGCTATGACAAAAAAAAACCTTACATACAAACTTTTTGAGTATGGAAATAAACTAGTTTGTTATTGTTTATAGGTCCAAGGTGGTATGTATCTTAAGAAAAAAGAAGAGGATTGCCTCATGCTGAACTGGCTACTTTTAATCTGAGTTAAAAATGACCTACACCGCTTTATGTAGTTATATAGCTATGCTGTGACCTTGAACTGCATGGGTGGATGGAGGTTTTGACCTTTATACCATTACAAATGCTGAATTTGTTTTGTGACTCACTGTGGACTTTTGGGTCAACAGTGCCTTGCTCAAAATAAGCACTTTTAAAGGGCACTGACCCATCCTAAGGACTATGGAATTAAGCAGTGTTTTTCTGGGTAATTGCCCTTGACTATGTGTTTTGCAGCTGAGAAGGAACTATGTCATAAATTGCCCAAGTTTATAATTGAACTGTTTATAAATGAACTTGCAGGGTCTCTATGTTGCTGTTTAATATATTTGCTTTTTTTTTTTAGGGTAAATTAATAAGAAAAATTCTATTCAATATCAGTCAGTTCACCTGCAGGAGACCATAAAAGGAGTTCTTCGTACTGACAAACACACTTACCTGTAGATGTGTTGAGGGAGGATGACAGTATCAAATTGACTTTTGTTAAGCTACAGCCACAGCTGAACAAGATATTTAACTAATTAACCAGTTATTTATTTGTGAAACCTGCAGCTACAGAAACTTAAGTAAAACAGTCGATATGTTTGTTTTAATTAAGTTATCGTGAGCAAAGCTAACAGTTCTCCTTTCTTTCCATTTCTACTCTGTGCTAAGCTAACCTGTTGCAGGCGTTAGCTTCACGTTTAAAACCTGCCACTTTATTAGGCACTAGCACCAAGTTGGACCCCATGTTTCCTCCAGAACTGTCTTATTTCTTCATGGCATAGATTTAACAAGGTGTTGGAACCATTCCTTAGCACCTTCCTCATTTTGGTCCATGTTAACATGATAGCATCACACAGTTGCTACAGATTTAGCAGCTGTGGTATTTCATTCCAGCACATCCTCAAAATCCTCTATTGGACTGAGATTTGGTGACTATGGAGGCCATCTGAGTACAGCAAACTCACTGTTATGTTCAAGAAAGCAGTTTGAGACTATTTAAGCTTTGTGACACGGTACAGCCATCATGCTACATCCCTTTATCACTGCAGTGTATGGTGATAAACAGATGACCATGGTCAGCAGGAATAGGTTATCTTTTTAGACCATTTTCTGAAAACCCCTGATGTTCAGTTTGAACTTCACCAGGTCGTCCTGACCGTGTCTGCATACCCAAATGCACTGAGTTGCTACCATGTGATTGGCTGATTAGATATTTGTGTTAACAAGCAGTTGAATGGGTGTACCTTTCAAAGTAATATTAAAAAGTCTAAGACAGGAAAAACAAACATCCAGTAAAAATACAGTTAGACGATAGAAAACTAATTGATGTCAAACACCTGGTATAGTAATATAGATCTTGTAATACATCAGTATATGAACAGAATATGTCCATTCTGCAAACAGTTTTGTTTGTTTGTTTCAGAGATGTGGTCACATATTTATGCAGATCTGTTGCTTTTCTTTTTATTGCTATTGTCAAAATGTCTTAAGGATTGTGGAGCATTTTGCAGTGTGCTGGTTTTTAGTAGTGGCCATGCTACTTGTTTCAACCTTCAGAAAATAAATGCAGAAAAATTATATGATTACTTCTTCCTGTTGTTTAATGGGGTTTTCTTTTGTTATTGTTAAATGAAAAATCATTTAGGTTTAATGTTACATTTCTCATTTAGGTATTACTTTAGCATGAGCTTAAGCGCCTATAGTATATGTCACAGTATTGATATATATAAAAGCAACAGAGCAGCCGTTAATGTGAAAACTAGCAGCGAAGGAGCTCTAAAATAAACGTTTCAGATAACACCGAGAATGAAAGGAAAATAGTCTTACACGCACCTGAGGGCGATCATTTTTTATACAAGTTCTCACACCAGATCTAAACAAAGACAAACACAGCTTGAATTAATAATTTATGTGTTGTTCTCTCTGTGCGAGCAGTGTGATGTGTCTATATCAGAGGAGCTGAAAGCAGTATTAAAGACGAGCAGGTCACAGCGAGCTAGAAGTAGACACTGTGATAAAGTGTGAAAGATTTAGCACATAGAGGCTGATATGAAAAAAAGCCAGCATGCCTGTTGTATCTCCAGCTCCTCAAATTGGCTAATTTGGCTGGCTTCTCCCTCCTGCGCCGTGTGTATTCATAAGTGTGCGTGCACATTTTTAGCGTGTGGTGACCAAGTTTTCTTACTGAGACAAACTAGTGTGCGTCGAGGGAAATGTGTTTTGGAGGTGTTTTATCACCAAGGACACAGACCACACACACACACACACACACACACAGAACGAGAGTTCAGTAACAGAAATAATTGTTAGGCAAAGAAACTCGCCATTGTCTCAGAACATAAAAAGATGGCTTAAATTCAAGTCTTTTAAACGTGTGTGTGTGTGTGTGTGTGCGTACGTGCTTTCACTCTTTCATATGATTTCAGTCCAAAGCAGAGGATGTAATTTGCCTCTCAGAGCATTTTTCAAGCATATTGTTTCTGCATAATAACAAATTTAAGGGCAGACATGTGGGTCTGATTATCCTAAGCTGTGTGTTTGTTTCATTTTGCTTGAGGACAGTGAGTCCTACGTCCTGTTTCTGGGGATAGCACCAGAGGAAGAGTCGCGGTCTATCCTTCCCTTTTCCTGTCCAGATGGCAGCATCAGCTGACGACAGATACAAGCTTTCTTGTCAATCCTTAGAGCTCTTATGAAGCTTCTTGGTTGCAGAATAGTGCGTGGGAGGTTGGAGAAGCGAGAGTGTGTATTTATGAAAGAGAGAGAGAATTTGTGCGTATTTGTGTTAATGTATATTTGCTTAGCGAGATTTAAGGAACAAACCCATTATTAAGGTATTGTACAGTAAACCGTTTCCGATGTTTGTGGGCATCTGAGAGATGATTCGCTTTGCTGTTTTTTCCTTTTTTGGTACATTTGTATTCAAGTACACTCTCATACAGCCCACACAATGGTTTTTTTGTATTAGACTGGATCCTGGGATAGCTTGGATTTGTGCCTCAGGATCCCACAAGGGAACAGACATTTGATTACTGTACTTGTCAGCCAAACAGAACCACCCCCCCACCTCCCCCCATCCTGCCTAGGGGAGATAACAGACCTCATCTGTGTTGGAAAGGACGCTGTGGTCTGCCTGATCAGCGAACAAGCTCTCGTTCTGGTTCATTCACATTTAGCAAAACTAAACACTAAAGGGGAAGCCAGGGAGCTGAAATCTTAAACGTAGAGTAAATTATTTATAGAGGTGTGCTTGACGGACCTCTTTAAAAATGAGAATGTGGCATCATTCGATTGGGCTGAAATTGCGTTTTGTTTGCATAAATCAGATAACTCATAATGAGGTTTGAAATCAAGACACCATCTTCGTATTTTAGCACATCTCGCGTGTTCGGTGATGTCAGCCTTTTCCAGGAAACACGACTCGGAGGGAGATTGCGTCTGATATTCTGCAGTGTGCAACAGCTCATCGCTCTCTTCTCCATTTAGTGACCTTTGAAAGTGTGCTTTGTTCACGTCACATTTAATGTTAATAACAATACTGCTGCAACCTTATTCGGGTCCGGTTTTCATCAAACCTCTTGTATCAGGCTACCGAGGTCAGCACCCGCTCAGCAGGGGAGGTGTGTTTGGTCTTTGATGTGCCCACACTTGTAAAAGTATTCGCAAGTAATGTTATAGATGATTAGGATGCTGGATAAAATTATCAATTTATTTTGATACTGTGGATCCGATGAGAAAGAAACCTTGGTTGGAAGACGTAATACACTTAAGTTAACAGGATGATGAGTTCAATCTTGTTACACTGTCAGACTTTATTGGATACACCAGAGAAAACATCTACAGCAATGTATGCACAGTCAGTCTGAAGGAATTCAGCATAACCAGTAAAAATAAAAACCCCATGAAAGGAATTCACTGTCAATGCACGAAATAGACATGAGAGTTACAGGAAGAACACAAGAGGTGCATTAGAGTATTTACAGCGCATGTGAATGGTTAAGGTGTTCAGCAGTATAGCCTAGTAGCGAGAATATATCAGCCCAGATCACTAAAGATGAGAAAAAACAGGAGCTCCTAACATTTCTGCAGTCCCATGGAGCCATTTATGACATTTACTTAAGAACAACGCAGGCTTTGTGAAAATCAGGAAGGCCAAACTGGAGCATAAAAATACCCTAACCAAGACCCAGGGCCATCAGAAAGGTCGCTGTCTTTGTTTGTTAAGCAGCCAGCAAAGAAAATAGCAGAAAGTTCATTCTAGCTGCACCCTGACCCAACTGCACAGAGCAGAGAGCCACAAAAACAGAGAACACAGAAACCGAAGTTGACAAATCGACAGTTTTTGGATGGAAATGCCACTACTGTAACCTATTCATTTCTCCCCGGGTCAACCGTACGCACTCCTGCCAGTTCACCGGGAGAAGATATACTCGGTGTAGCTGGTCCACAGCTTGTCCTCTCCGGGGTCATTACTGCCGTATGAGCAGGTCCCGGTGGAGTTACAGGCCACCATGTGGAAACCAGCCTCGGCCAGCCGGTCAAACGCCTGCTCCAGAAAGTTGTACTTGAGGTAATACCTGGAGGTGTACTTGTCAGGTGGTCTGTCCGGGTCGCGGCTTTCGTTCAGGGTTTCCCCAAACACCTCCTTAGCCAGCGAAATCTTGCTGCACACGGTTATTCTGGCCACCCTGCGGAACTTAGCGTCCGCCTGGATGTCTCTCCCGATGGTGTAGCTGCCTCTGTAGCCGATGGTTATGTAGCCGGAAGTGGCTCCGGGAGACCGCAGGGTTCGGTCCGAGGAAGAAGAGGTGACCGGGCTGCAGAGCTCAGCCTCCTCCGGCTCCCCGCTGTCCTCCGTGTACGAGCTGTCTTTGCTCACCGTCGCCAGGCGCCTCGACAGCTCGGGCAGCTGGAAAAAGTCCGCTTCTTTCTGCAGCCTCCGCCTCTCTTTGAAGAACTCCGGCAGGGAAAGCTCGGAGTCCCGTAGATAATCCAAAATGTACCGGAAGAGAAAGCCGTCCCGGTCGAAGAAGAAGCGGCCCTTGCTGTCTTTCGGCAGGGCGGCCGGGGAGCTCTGAGTGAACTTGGTCCACAAGAGAGAGTTGGGCACCGCAGTGAGAGTTTCAAGACGGGTCACATACACCTGGCCGCCCACGTTTAGCTCCACTATCTCAGGAAAAGTTGAACTTTGGCTGTCGGTTAGTGCCATCTCTCTCACTCTCTCCCCCTTCTGTTTCTCGCAGTCTGTCTGTGTCGCTTTTAGGCGACCTAACAAGGAAGGATAGTTGGGGAGTATCCTCACTGTACAGAAATGTTTATATTGGTTTGGCTGTGTGGGAGGAGAAGGAAAAGGATGGCCAACAGAGACATTAACTGTTCGGCGGAAAGCTCTGAAAAAACAGAATGCTGCTTTTAAGGTCTGCATGTAAGCCTCGACTTCCTAGATTCACATCTATCTGTGATATTCTAGCAGGGGTGCAAAGTATTATTTGTTTAACACCGATCTTAATCTCTGAAGCAACAAGTTTTTTTTTTCTATTTTCTACTTTTTCTTTGTTTAACTGGGAGCGAATGACTTGAGATAAACCCTTTTTGCAAGTATTTTCCACCCAAGATAAGCAACAACAAGTCAAGAAGCAGAGTAAAATACAGAAAACTCCTAGAGTGTATAAAGATCAGTATAGTCATCTTTTAAACCCCCCACTGGCCTGTAGGCTTGCATTCTGAAGCCTCGATTTTAGCACCGAGGCAGATTCGATTTGTTGAAGCTAAGCCTGGCTGTATTTGAAAGAAAGCGTAAAGCATACTAACAGTTAAAATTGGAAGGCTTGATTTGCTGCAAGTGTGCATGGTACAGGCTCAGACTTGCCAGCTGTAACACCAAAGCTGCAGTACAGACTTCTTAGACTGTCTGTTAGCACAAATTAGAATATTTGACATATTTAGTTACAATACATAAAAAATAAATAATAATAACAAGCCCAAAGGCAGCAAAATGAAAAACACAGTGAAGCAGTCCAGTTGAGTCCAGCACTTGTCAGTGGCAAGGGCTCCAATAATGCAAATTTTAAGCCTTTTAATGCAACTCAGACCTTGATACTGTTATCTGAGGTAGAGAATTTGGCACAGAGACTTAAAAGTGCAATTTGTACCAGGCTGTAAACATGTGTATTTGGCTCTAAAGTTTGCTGTTTTAACATAAAAGTCTGCAGGGACTGACTTTTTTGAGTTTTTTTAAAGTAAGTAAGTAAGTTTTATTTATATAGCAACTTTCAAGACAAAGATCACAAAGTGCTTTATAAAAAAAATCTGAGTTTTTGGCGCTTTCACACTGGCTGCGGTTATTTTTTTAACCCTTGAAGGGGTAGTGATAATCAGGAAAAACTCTACACCCTTCCACCCCCACCCCGTCAGTGTGATTGGACTATAACACTGTTAATCTTACGATGCCCAACACCGTTGGATGAGAGCACGGGTAGGGCCAGTATGAATGTAAATGAGTACATCAACTCAGCAGTACTTTGTGCATAGTTTAATTATTTCTGTTTTGCTACTTTCTGCTTTTACACCTTTATGCCCCCCTTATTTATTTTAAAGCTTTAGTCACTTATTCTTTTTGCACATTAATTGCATGATTACAGATCAATCAATCGCATATAGCACCATTTAAGATAAAAAAGTGTCATTCTGTATAATGAGTGTGTTTACGTTAAGTACTTTAAATCTATTTTGAATGTACAACTTGTGCATTATTAAGCTACTTAAGTAGAATTGTACATTTTATGTTTCAAGTATAAGTCTAAATACTATTTCCACTTTGCAAAATAATAATCCATCTTATTTCTTATGAATTATTCTGATTTGCTACTCCCTCACCCCCATTTCTGTTGCTTCTTCCATGCCGCCCAATTTAAAAAAGTCTGGAAGCACCCCTGCCTTCAGCTTGTATCGCTGATTTTGCAACTGATCCCAAGCAGAGAAAGCAGCATATTTAAATGCTTGTTTAACTTCCAGTAGACCTGTAAAACGGTGTATGCTAATCGTCTTTCAAACATAAAAGAGAAGCAATATGTTTTTAAAAACCCTTTTATTTTATTAACGCTACACAAACAAAATATTGTGTCTTACAAGATTTTCCTTAGGCATCGTGCAGGTGAATGAATGGTGAATGTTGTGATCACCTGCTCTGATGCCTTTGCAGCTCACACACTGCTTTAAGTATTGTAAGTTAAAAATGTTTTGATATCTCTGACAACATTCAGAAAGGCCAGGATAAAACTTATTTTTATATGTGCAAGCAGTATGCTTAGCTGGGACCGCATGCTCCAGTGGTTTTCATAACCCATCATTGAGAACCAGCAGCAGACAAGTTGTTTTTATGAACAAGTTATTATGACATCTATAACAGCCCTCTGACTCCATTATGTTTACATGGAGCTCAACAGTATTAATAACACTTTATTTAATCTGTCACATAAAGTAAGTGGCATGATTACAAAAAGCTACGATAACTGTAAACAGTAGTTTGACCCGAGGCTTCTGCCCAAGCACTTTTTTCCCCCTGTTTTTTGCTTATTAATGGCCTCTTGTTGATGTTGGCTCAAAAGCTGCACTCACAAAATAAGTTCAACAGCTTTTGTAGTTTCATAAGAGCTGGATTCATCTGCAGGAAGCCTACGTAATGTAACTTTAATATATTTAAATATGTCTTGTAATTCTTATTATATGTAAATTTGATGTTTAAAAAATATGATTTCATTAAAAGCATTGTTCAAATGAGTGGTGCTTGTGGCTGTAGTTTGTAGATTTCTTGTCATAGAAGAACTTTCTCCTCTGGACTCTGCAGAATTTAAAGTTATCTACAGACCTCCCCAGTTAAGAAATTGAAGCAAAACAGGAAAGGTCTACATTGATGAACGATCCTTGAATCGGTTCCAAAATGAGACAGTTTATTTGTGCCTGGGGTCTTGGTGTGTTCACTACCACACTAAAAGTAGAATTAAGCAGGAATTCAATATAAATGATGTACCAACATTCTCCGTTTTAAGGGTAAGATGAAGCTGATCGGACTGATCAGTGGTGTTTCCAAAATCCCTTGAAAGGAGGACATGCTTTGCTTAAAACCTACATAAGCCCAAACGCTGCACTGATTTCAGCTTAGGACCAAAGACCTCTTTGATGTAGTCTCGAAGCATGCCGAAGGCTGTATCCATATTTCAGTCCACGCTCCATTATTACTTCAGAGGACGACCACTGACACTATTGCACGTAGTCTTAGAAGAAGATGTAATTGGTCTGTTATCTCAGATAATGAATTTTGTTTGACACACAAACTGTTCATAGGAGAGACTGCTGATTCAGATCAACCTGTGCTGCTGAAAAGAACCGTTGTCATAAAGTTTCTTGGGAATAAGCAAGAGAGAGCACAAAGATTCAGAAATATGATGCACATAATGTACAGTATCAAGACCAGTTGAGATAATGTTGCACTAAATTTTGTTTTACATAAATGTTATGTAGCATGAAACATAAATTTCATGTTTTCATATATGAAAACATGAAATTCTACCATCAGCTTTCTAAACAAACTACTACTTTTGAATACAGCTCTCTAAGTGTCCGGCTCTTGCTGCTGAGAGCACATGAGCTTTCCTGGCTCTTAAAGTTCTTGATTTTACAGGAAAAGCTTCATTTTGTCACCCTACTTTCTCTAAAGCCAGTTTCAAACTCTGGACTAGAGTGACATCTAGTGGACAGTTAGAGAAGAAGCGGTTCATCTTGATTTTCTTGCTCACTGTAGCTGTGGGGTTAAGCAAAATGAGTTCAAGGTGTTTAGATGCAGTTACATCAGCAGTTATTACGTCTTTCTACCATCTTTGTCCTGTTAGACCCACATGTCCAAAATCAGATTTTTATTCTAACACCATAAAGAAGGATTGAGGAATGTGCCTAATTAGATGACGCGATCCATTCTTCCATTTTCTTCTGCTATTGCAATTCAGGGCCAACACAGAACCATTCACACTAATTTTAAAATCACAAATTAACATTAATTCCAGTAACTGCATGTCTTTGGACTGTGGACCCTGGAGTACAAAGAATATGCTTACCACACGGAAATGCTCTGGCTAGATGGTGGATTTGACCCAGGACGTTCTTGCTGTGAGGTAATAATGCTAAACACCATGCTTTACTGGTGACTGGGTGGTAGGGTAATCATCTTTAATATAAGTACCCTAAATATTTGAACAAATATAACCACATTTTATGAAAAGAACAATATTTATTAATATTTGAAACACACTTAACTTGGGACACAGGAATGATTGTAGAAAAGTTTTCTTCAACAACTGCAATACACATGTAAGGTGACATCTCTGGCCCCTTACTGGCCCCGACACAGTTGACTACAACACTTTCTTCTGGATTAAGCATCTCACATTCTCTTATTCATCTCTTATTCTGTGTTTCTCTTCATCCACCAGGATTGATTTTCAGTATTGGAGGGCTGAAAATGGACTTTCCCACCCCGTTCATGCGTGAGGTATGAAAAACATATGAAGCTAATTTTGTTAAGCACAGTGTTATTGTGAATTGCCCCCTACTTAAAATGAATTCAATTGGGCTGAATTAAATTTCTTTAAAACATAACAACATCGTCCCCTTCAGAAAGCCAGCATGATTGTAGCTAAAAGAGCCTGGAAATCACCATCTCTCCCCTTGTTTAGGGTTTGGCTATGTGACAGGATTGCACATTTGTGTATTGAAGAGGTTCGCTATCATCTGGCTGACACTTTTGAATTTGTTGAAATCTCTGACCCTTTCCTCAATCATATTAACAGTGATTCAACATAACCTGTAACCCATTTGACTGCACCTTGTGTTTATGTGAAACTACACCTCTGCCGGATACTGATTCCTTCCTGGACTTGTTCCCCATATCTTCTGGGCTCAGTGAACTCCCTGTCTAACTTCACACAGAAGATTATTTGCTTTAGACTCTAGCATTTCTCTTGAACTTTTGATTTGGACTGACTAAGCAGTCTTTCTCTCTGCTTAGATGTTGTTGTTTTTTCACCCTTTGTCTCCTGTGATTTTATGGTAATTTGAAACATAAAATCTTATAACTAAACAGGGAGAACCATGAGAAAAAGTGTTTTTTAAGAGTAATCTGGCAAAGAGGATAGCAGAAATTGCAACAATAAAGATGTTTTAGATGGCCTAAAAGAAGTAACGTATTTTACCAAAATAAATAAGACATTACAGGCTCTGTAACGGATCCGCGAACCGGGTCCGGATCGGAGTCCACTTGCACAGCGAGTTTGGAACAGATCATGACTGGACCCGATTTGGATCGGTCGCTTCCCAGCTCATCTAGCCCGGATCCTTTGGATCCGTTGTTGATTATAAGCTAGAATGATGCCCGCTAATGTTTGGCTCGAGTCTCCTAAAACCACACTTTCCCTCTGAGAAACAGCTTCATTACACTTTAATACCGTATTTAAATGACCGTGGTCTTCGCTCATTCTCATATACGTCACAATTTTCTCACAGCAAAATCAAACAAATTAGTGACAGTGAATATGGAAAAGTTTTCTTCATTCACTGCAACACACCTTTGCACATGGGCTCGTGAGCGCATGTGTTGTGCTATATGAATTTTGACAATATGATGCGGTGTTTATAAAGGGACTGAGAAGGAAAGGTAAATTTCGAGCAAATTTCTTTAAAAAAAAAACAAAACAGATCTACGCTCACACCTTTGCGCGTGCGCACACGAAGTGCTGCTCTTATGGAACGCGCGTGCGTTATATTCGATTTGTGCATGTGTCTGTTTGTAACGTCACTGAAAAAGCTGCGGTTTGAAATTTTTCTTCTGCACCTAATTTCTGGTTCAGATGAGTTCAGTGAGAAGCGCTAAACGTCCAAATTTACGGAAAAGCACACTTAGCGATTCAGTTTCTTCAACTTTC
>NW_024582521.1:1444592-1449626 GCF_018398535.1 Haplochromis burtoni | reverse complement strand
GAAGAGGATGATGTGGACAAAATACTCATTTGCCTAATAATTCTGCACTCCCTGTATGGCTGATCAAACTTCCCACACCTCTATAGCCGCAGAATCGGAATTTTCAAAGCTAAGTTAGACAATGCCACATTGACCACACAGTTCTTCATGTTGGCAGTAGTTAAACCATCACTCAAAAATCATCACTTGACCCAGCTGTCCTAGCCAATCATAGGCCAATCTCCAACTTTAAATATCCCCACAAAAGCAGCTGGAAAATAGCCACAAAGGAATGCCTTATTAAAAGAGTTTCAGTCAGGTTTCAGAGCACATCACAGTATGGAAACAGCTTCGATGAAAGTTAAAAAATGATCTTCTTAAGGCCTCTGACAGTGGATTGATCTCTATGTTCAATACTGTTGACCATAACATGTTATTCGAAGAATCCTCCCACACACACAACACTAACCATTGAGCTTCACAAGGTTTCACACCAGGATCTATTTCTATTTACATAACACATGCCTCCTTCAGGTAGTACCACAAAAGACACAACATACCTCTGCCGTGCTGATGACACCCTCTCTCTCATCCAGTCATGAAGCCAAACAACACACACCTGTCAGTCAACCTAAAGGAATGCTCTGAATGGCATTACCTTGGTCTCCATTAACACTGTGAGGTTTCTTGGCCCAATATGCACTAATATGCACTTTTTAAGGACTGCTTTCTTCAATTTCTGCAATATCTCTAAAGTCCTATCCCAGAGTGATGCTGGAAGACAAGTTCATACATTTATTACTTCTAGGCTGGCTCGCTGTAATTTGTTATTATCAGGATGTGGTAAAAACTCCTTAAAAAGCATTCAACTATATCAAAATGTTGCAATATGAATACTGGAAGGGACTAGAATGACAGTATATGCTCCTATTGACTTCTCTTCATAGGCTCCTTGTTAAATCTGTTGTAAATTGCCATCCTGCTCCTATAGTACTATATCTCCCCACTTGACTCTCAAACTTTAAGCTTACTAGAATATTTAAAAGTAGAATGGGAAGCCAGGCCTCCAGTTTTTAGGTCTCTGTTTGGAGTTATTATTAGTTATTATCAATCTCTGGCTCTCCTACACAGCATAGTTTTTGCCTTGTCTCTTTCTCCTCACCCCAGCTGGTCACAACAGATGACCACTCCCCCCTGTGCCCAGTTCTACTGGGCATTTATTCCTGTTAAAAAGGGAGTTCTCTTCTCCAAATTTCTTGCTAAAAGTGGGTCAGATAAATAATCACGTTTTATTTTTGCAGTTTATCCTTAGATAATAGAGTGGCTTTAGATGACTGGCATCGTAATTTCATGCCTGTTCAACCTTGAGTTGAATACTATACAGCTTGACAGCCTTTGTTCTTATAGAAAAATAGCCATTGAAAAGCTAAAACAGCTGTATTAGACTAATAAAAACCTTTCTCAGCCATGCATGGATTTTCAGTTTATAGACACTAATCATAAAAATTCCCTAATTGGACCTTGTTACACATTTTGGTGGTGGACTCTGAAGCAGACAATTACTTCACACCCCATTTTCCTTAACTTGAATGATAGTAAATTTTGGACCGTAAATAATACATGTAATTGGTATTATGTTTACAATACAGCTGGATGGCCATGATGAACATTGAGACCTCCTGAAAAACAAACAGTTCTAATTGCATTGTAAAAGGTCTACTTCAACAGTTTGTAAATTTGTATTGTACTAGGTCAATAGTCGCTCACCTATAGAGGTTTAATCATACTGACTCAACTCTGCCTTACCTTAATCTTCTCAGTTTGCCCCATACCAATGAAAAGTCCTTCTCTTTCCTCGGCTTTTTTTTTTCTCTTTTTCATGTTCCTTGTCCAAAATGACCTTTTCGGAAATCCAATTTGTACTTGGTTGCCAAGTGCCCGGTCAGACTGCATGTCCCTCCTCAGTGCTTCAAACTCTACCATTGCACACTGTAACTCAATCAATCAAAGCTTTATTCGTCACATGGAGGTTGTGCTGCAGTGAAATGGAACCCCCCCCGACCTTACACACACAGCACAGACATTACATGGGGATACAAGTCGGAGATCGGTAGCGTTACAGAAAAACACTGAATTGTACACTACAGTGGGAAAGTACAAGAGGGAAAAAAGAGACCTCTACTCATGCTGTGCTTCCATGGTAGGACAGCATGGGAACAGGAAACAAAAAATCTCCTCTGCACAAAAGCACATAAATGTCCACAGCACAACATTGTGAGACACATGACAAGCCACGGGGTTGGGTCGGGGGTGAGGAGTCATCTGAAGCGAACACAGCAGCCATCCTGCACAGCGCTACCATTCCAGCGCGGCACACAGACCCGCCGTGTTCCCCCGCAGGAAACAAGCATCGAAGGCGTTTGGAAAGGGAGGGGGATGAGTGTGTGCTTATCAGTGTAAGTGTATGTGTGTGTGTGTGTGTGTGTGTCCAGAGTCAAGCTGAGACACTGTCCTTCGCCCTGCCAGGCTAAGTAAACAGTCTTCCAGCCAACTCAGGTGGCCTTGCATAGGATGGGCAGGAACAGACAAAACACAATCATTATCAGGGAGTTTTTGTTCAGCTCCAGCCTTGAGCCCACAGCTGGCGCCGAAGGGGTAGCTGCATGAAATGATGATGGTTTTAACTTTAGTGCGAACAGCTCATAAGAATTTCAAAGCTGTTCTAACAGTCCAATACTGGTCTCTCAATCTGCCGTTGGAGAGCCGTGAGCTTCCTATGATGTTATCCAAACTTACGTTCCGTGGTGTTGTCATTCTTGTGGTCAAAGAGCAGGTTCTGAGAACTCACAACTGCGGTGCACTTCCCAAGATGTGTTCAATTTGCACCCAGAGGTGTTGTTCCGAGCTGGCCCCTCCAGATGTAATCAGTTTGCACTCAGAGGTCTTGTTCTGAGTATTCACGGCAGCCGTGTGGTTCTCCAAGATCTCATCCGTGTTGCACTCAATGACCCATTTCGAGAAACTCGCGCCTCATCCCATCGTTTTAATCCCAGTGGGCAGCTTTGTGGGGGTTTGAACTGCCGGTTCCACTTCCTTAATTCTTCGATAAGCCAGGGCCAAGCTCCGATCAGCAAGAACCCTGTTATCATGGTTCCGAATAGGTGGATATCTTCAGCAGTCAGGCTCACCCAAGCCCAGACTTCTCGTTGAAGGGGTGTCAATTGCATTCAGAGACCAGTTGATCAATCCATAATTCCTCTTTTAGGTTTTAGAGAACAAACTGTGAGAGAGTGTTCCAGGGAAAAGTAATAGTTTTGTAATAGATGGAAGTTTTCTTCCATCACTCCTGTTCTCACTGGCTTGCACTGGCTTCCAATTAAATACCGCATTCAATTTAAAATGTTACTTTTCACCTACAAAACCATTAATAACTTGGCGCCGAGCTACCTCAATGAGCTTCTCAAGTTACACACTCCTGTCCGAGCACTTAGATCTGCTACCCAAATTCTTTTGGAGCAACCTCGTTCTCGGCTGAAGTCTCGCGGTGACGGCGCGCTTGCTGTAGCTGCTGTAGCGGTCTTATGGAACAACCTTCCTGTCGCTATCCGGGCGTCTGACTCTATGCCACTGTTTAAATCACGGCTGAAGACTTATTTGTTTAAAACAGTAAAAAAAAAAAAAAAGAGAGACTGGAATGATTATGATGTATAACACAGAATATGTACAATAACAGAGTTATAAACACACCTAGAAAACACGTGATACTTTTTATTTCATCTACAACCTCTGTGCAAATTTTGTTGACTGCAAAGTGTTTATGAATATGTTTTTAAAAGCTGGTTATCTGACTGTCAGTTAATAGCAATTAAAAAGAAAGCTGATTTTTATTATTCCTAAATGGAAAAAGTCCATTATGAATTTTTGTTATGAATTTCATTTATCAATCCACCTCCTCACTGCTCTTTCCCGGTGCAGCAGCCAGAGCTGGATCAAGCAGCCAGATGGCTTCTGGAGGAAGACTAACTGCAACAAAGGGTCTCTGGGAGGCTGCTCAGGCACAGCAGCTGAAAAATCAAAGATGAAATAAAACCTGGACCTGATCATGGTGCTGCATGAGACAAAAAGTCTAGATGATAAACCAGTGTATGAACTGGTAACACTGCTTATGATGATCATGTTTAGGTGGAAACTAGCGAGCTAACTTACTGCAAAACTCTAACTCAGTTAAATTGAATAAACTCTGTTTTCATGGATGCCTGGATGTTAAACTTAATTGTTAAACCTGGTAAAACAGCAACGCTGATCATTTTATTAAAGATGAAAGAAGTTAGACCGTTTTTAGCTCTCAGTGATCCCTCAGTGTTCGTTTGACTTTGGGACCTGAAATATGGCAGCTTTTCACTTACACATTTTTGAACCACTCATTCATAGAAATAGTTTCCAGTCAAAGATCTGGACAGATCCACCAAGTTCACAGTAGTTTTACAATTTTCTGCAGCGCAGAAAAAAAAACCCCTGAAAACATCACACCTCTGAAGTAACACATTGTGATTCATGTACCGTGGGCCAGAGCTGTGGCATCTAATGTCTGGTTGTCAGTGTCCTTTGGAAAAGCAAGTGATTGTCCTAAAATCAGATGTCCCAGCAGATTGATCTAGTTTGCCAACAACATGAGAGGCTGCTCCTACCTGTCCTAGTGAGCTCGGCATAAATCAGTGACCTCTGACCCTGGAAAAGTGTTGTGATTAGTGGAGAGAGGACAGTGACAGACACTTCCTTTGGTAAATCCAATATGACTGAGATGTCGACCACAGTCAGCTGCAGAGCAAACTGCAGCGACTGCATCACCTGAAAAATAATGAAAAACCCTGAAAAAATATACATTTATGTTTTTGGAATTTATGTCTTCTGTTCAAATAATAATATCATCTTGCCTTTTCATGATAATTGTTATGACTCATTGTCTTACTTTTGGTTGCATCCTGTCAGTCCCTGTGATGAACTGAGCGTGACCTCCTCCTTCCTTGGCCATCCCATTGATGAGAGCAGAGCTGG
>NW_024582521.1:1346960-1443819 GCF_018398535.1 Haplochromis burtoni | reverse complement strand
TGTCTTACTTTTGGTTGCATCCTGTCAGTCCCTGTGATGAACTGAGCGTGACCTCCTCCTTCCTTGGCCATCCCATTGATGAGAGCAGAGCTGGCCCCTTCCCCAATCCCAAAAGAGAAACACCTGCAATACAACAGTTTTTGCTGAGTACACAGAGGACATTAGTTCTTCTTCACCAGATTGATCACTTCTTTGGTGTTTCCCACCTCTGCATCAGTAAAGACAAACAGCTGGAGAGGAGAGTTTACACACAGTTTTTCATGTATGTATGCTGTCAGTAAAGTGTTTTAACAAGTTAAAAAAAGCAAGAGTGAGAGGAACAGTAGGAGGCACTCAACAGATCAACTCATGTATAATTAGCAGATTATATGAGACTGATACAGGGCTTGATTCATGGTCAACTTACATGTTGGAGTAATGAATAAGAAAAAAAGGAAGGACTAAAGAATGACATCATTAAAGTGTGTGTGTGTGTGTGTGTGTGTGTGTGTGTGTGTGTGTGTGTGTGTAATGCAGGGTTGGCTGTAAATATGTTTGAGGGGCTCCAGGATCTCTGTTCCTCCAAGATCAGCCTCCATTTGCTCAACTTTCTTCAGAGCCTCCTCACCATACTCTACACCAGACCTTCCCAAAGTGTGGGGCCCGCCCCCTAAGGGGGGCACAGAGCCATTGCAAGGGAGGCGCAGTATGAAAAGGAAAAAACAAAACAAAACAAAAAACAATGCTTGGACACTGCTAGCATGGGGCGCCTCCACAAACGCAAATCAGGAGATGAAGCATCGCTGAATATGTTTCCAAACCAACTTCATTCTAAGCCAAAGACTAGAAAATATGGTGAAGCATCTTCCCTTTGGCTTCACCTGCACAAGTGCCGAGGTAGGTCTCCCCTGCAGAATTGGTTTTCCCTGCGTCGGGAGCAGCGCTGGGCTCTTCAATTCACGGACAAACAGTATCCCACATTCTTGATTTTTAGTTCACAAACACTTGTTGTAATGACTAAACTACTCCTGACATTTTGGAGATGTT
The DNA here is from genome assembly GCF_018398535.1 of Haplochromis burtoni. NCBI lineage: Eukaryota > Metazoa > Chordata > Actinopteri > Cichliformes > Cichlidae > Haplochromis > Haplochromis burtoni. The sequence continues at coordinate 1,442,793 of NW_024582521.1, read as the reverse complement.
AGCGCTTTATACAGTAAAGATACAGCGGGATACAAATGACATCAGGCCACGATTTGTCCCCCCGGTTCAAGTCACGGACAAACAGCATCCCACAGTTGTTTATGTTTTTGAACCTATTTTGCAGAGGGATTGAAAAATGTATTGATAGCAATGTTGAATATTATTACACCAGAAAAAAACAACTACACGTAAAATAATCACACCGTGATGCCTCTGCCTTTCTAAATAAAGGAACAGTAGCTGCATGTGTGTATGTAAGCGTGTAAAACCTGCAGATTGTCAGATTAACAGTATTTTGTCTCTACCTGCTATTCTGCAATTCATCTCATGTAAACAATAACGTGGCGCACAGCGTGACGTGAAAAAAGGCACATACCTTTGACATTGCGTGATGAATTCTGTATTCCTCGTCCACACGTAAACGCAAAAACTGAGTTTTAAAAAATCTCAGTTTTCGGTGATTCGAAACGCCGTTTACGTGTGGACGAAACAGCTGCGTTTTCAGAAATACCCGTGTAGGTGTGGACGTAGCGTATAAGAGTTAGTAGTTTATTTTCTTACTAAATGTAATTTATTGCAGATTACTTGTATTTGCGTAATTGTTTACTAAATGTTTGAGGTGTGAAATAAACCGCAATGGAGCAAAATATGGGTGTGTGTGGTTGGAGGATGTGTTAGTGCGTGCGTGTGCGCATGCGCGCGAGGGGGGGGGGGGCGCGCGATTATTTTCCGGGTTTAGGTTTGCATGAGGTGGAAGCTGATGTGTTTCCTTTTCTTTGCGAAAAACAAAAAAACATGTCAAGTAATTGTAATGAAAGCTTTCCTGGAAATAAAGACTAATTATAGAACAATGACTGGAAACACATTAGTTATAAATAGATGACAAATAGGTTCGAGTCTTTGGATCCTGTGAAACAAATATAATATATCATCATGGAAAAAAATATGCTTCATCAGTGGTTTCAGTTACACCTAAAATATATATTCAGAGTATTTTCAATCTTTTGCTCTCGAGTCCCAGATGTTGTTTGAATAGGGTCAAACCTCATAAAATAAGAATTCGTTAAAAGGAAAATGCATTCAGGCCTGTAACATGTGACTTCAGCAGCTGTGCTGCAAAGCAGTTGATGTAGTGGATTAATAGTTAAGAGACTTTAAAGTGCAACAATGTGAATTTACACATTAACTCAGAATGTCTGTGAGATGGTCAGTCTAACACCCTAATGTTATTGTACGGTTTATTTTTGCCATGTGTTTTTTTATTTTATTTTTTTCAAAAATGGTGATGCTTGTTCATCCTTTCATCTCCTCCCACTTAGATTATTACAGTGCTCTATGGTATTGTCTGTCTAAATCATCTATTAATCAACTCCAATCTGCCAAAAATGCTGCTGTAAGGCTTTTATCCCACTCATAAATTCTCTCATATCACTCCATTATTAAAGTGTCTGCACTGGCTTTACTGTTAGATTTACATATCAGTTCAAAATCTTCATTCTTTCTTTTATGGCCTTAGGAGGAGAGGATCCCACTTATATGTCTCCGGTCTACTCGACACCTATTCTTCAAACCAAATCCTGAGGTCCAGAGATCGAAACCTTTTGAAACTAAAAATGCAGAACAACTTACCCCTCTGTCTTTGGCCCATCAACACTGTGGCATCCTTTAAAAAATAGCTGTGAATTAATGTATTTAGAAAGGCATTTGAGTAATTTTTTGTGATTTGTGTTGCTTTACGTAATTCGGGTGTGTCCATTTTGACCACATTTTTATTACCTCTGTAAAGCAATTTGTGACTCGTTCGTATCTTAAAGTGGTATATAAATAAACATTACTCTACTTACTCTTTGAATGTACAAAAACATTTAAGATGTCTACTTGTTTGAATGCCTCTTATTATAACTAAAGCACTTCAACAGAGGAGCTGTCTCCTGTTACTGTTGCAGCATAGACTTATGGAGGGAAAGTTGCCTCAAAAGGGTTGCAAAACCTACGATATGATCCACAAGCATAAACTAAGATTTACAAATATGTACAATCATTTGTGTATAACCTTTGAGTGCGTGCCTCAATCCACACACAAATACAAGGCAATTTGTTTAGCTTTACGAATCAGATATTCTTTTTCTTTGAAAAACCTTTCTGTGCACACAAACGTTTTGTCTTGTTTTGGGGACGTGGACGTGTCTTTTTCTAAATCAACTAGAAAATGTGATTTACCAATTAGAGAAACTATACAGTAGCCTATAAACGTTAGTATACAGTTTAAATAATCTGCTGCTAGATGCTAGGAAAAGTCAGCCAGTGCTCAGCGTGGCTGTGAATCAGACTCTGGAGTGAGTATAAGCTAACTAATAGTTAGGCATTGGAGGCCCAGATGTCCCAGTTTTACACTGTGACATGATCGCAGCTTACATTTGCAGATGATATGTGCCAGGGTGGGCAACTCTAGGCCTCGAGGGCCGGTGTCCTGCAGATTTTAGATGTGTCCTTGATCCAACACAACAGATTGAAATGGCTAAATTACCTCCTCAACATGTCCTGAAATTCTCGAGAGGCCTGGTGATGAACTAATCGTTTGATTCAGGTGTGTTGACCCAGGGTGATATCTAAAACCTGCAGGACACTGGCCCTCGAGCCCTGGAGTTGCCCACCCCTGAGTGACAGCGTTAAATTTGCCTCAAAACCCCACGTGGGCATGCAACATGATCGGTGCGTATCAGACGATTCGTCCACACATTTAAGGTTTTGTAAGGGAGCGAGAAGGCAGTTGCGTGTACTTTTAGACATTTGTGTGCACAGTGTGTGCTCAGGTTTGGATGTATGCATTTGTAAAATAGTTTTAAGTGTGTGCTCAAATTGCTTTGTGTCTGTGCGTGGACAGAATGCCTTCTTCAGTCGACACACTGTGAGTCCTCAAAGGTTACACACAAACCATTGTAAATATTTGTATTCTTAGTTTACGCTGGTGGGTAGTGAAAAATGCCAACAAGTTCAACATGTAAAGATGAAATCATGCATAATGCTCAGAGTGATGTCTGTTATTAAACAACAGCACAGTCTCTCTCAGACTGTTTGCACAGGTGCGCGTGACAGTGCGTAACCATGGTTACTGTGTGACGCCAATTGTCTGTTACTCTGAAACTCTCGTGACTTCTACTAAAGAATCTCGGGTTACTATGTCCTTACAAAGTAAATCAAGCTTAAGATTTCAGAGTAAAAATAACAGCAGGGAAGTTGAAGAAGAAGAAGAAGAAGACAGATTATCAATTTAGAAGGTGCAACAGAGGCAGAAGCTATGAGACCAGAGCTGGACAAATTAGAAAAAAAAAAGGCTGGGCGAGGCCCCCAGTGTTAATAAGATCCTAGCCCTGCATGGTGTGTTGGTGGGCGTGTTTGTATAGTCAAAACAGGGATGAGTTTAATATCTCCATACAGAGACACAAGTTTACATTTCCCAGTCTAAAGCTCTGTTATATTTCAGAGACCAACAGCAAGTTTTCACTGAGAAGGTAAGTGGAAATTAGATTACTAATTACCAGAATGTGTAAATCCTAAGAACTTCCTTCTAAAATTAACACAAAAAGAACTCGTAGAATGATTAAATGTTTATTATTATTAATTATTAAACACTTTAATATTTCTGTGTAAAGGTCCACAGGGATAGCCTTCATGAGCCTTTTTTTAGTAAGAATAACTTCTCTGATAGTCTCGAGTTAAAGGTCAAGTTCATGTGAGTTCATTGGCAGAAGTTTGTGTATTTCATCAGAAGAGAACTGCACAGACAAGCCTTTGTTTGTCAGTGGTATCTGTCACAATTTGACTACCAAAGTACTATACTGCCCTATTCAAAGTGCATATTGTCATGTTGGATTTTGATGTACCAATATTAACCGTATATTATTTTGCATAAAATCCCATGTGTGCAACTTTTTCTGTTTTTTTTTGTTGTTGTTGGGTTTTTATTTTGACTTTTGTATTTACAGGCCATGGAATTGCTGAGCCCTCTTTCATTACTTTTAGGTATGTTTTTTGGTGAATGATCATTGTTATAAATGTTAAATATGATCAGTGTTGGGCAAATTACTTTGAAAAAGTAATTAATTATAGTTACTAGTTACGTCTTCAAAAAAGTAACTGAGTTAGTAACTGAGTTACAATATTCTAAAAGTAATTAATTACTGGAAAAGTAACTATTGCGTTACTTTAAAAAAACGTTTAACCCTCTGGGGTCCAGGGTATAATTGGCCATTTTTAACTACTTTTGATTTTCCCTCCACATTTCACCTTTAAAAACAGTTTATTTGCCTTGTTTGGTATCATTCTTTTCAGCACAACCTCACGTGTCTGAAATTACAGTTATGTTTTCATTTTGACATACTGTATTAACACAATTGATCTAAAATCAGACAAAAAACATAAAACCAGAGTAGAAAAAGTTATATTTTTTACTGTAACAACCACAAACATGTTTAATGAATCATATTTCATAACTTTAAATGCAAATATAAATTGTCAATTTTAAAATACTATGCACAAGTTTTGCAAACAACAGTTATTTGCAGCCATTTATCTTTTACCTTTTTTTAAAAATAACCATTTCAAACTATTTACAGAACAATCAGCTGTTCTGCATTATATAAGATGCCACACAAATTATTTGTGCCACTCCAAAAAAATAATTTCTGTCCACTATAAAGGAGAACATCACAGCCTGATACCTGCAGGTCTGACAGCAGCAGGTGTATCACTCATGTTTCTACCCGGAGACAGGAGTCGCCTCATTGTTCTGACACACAACACAAAACTATCCACAACACTACACACTAACTACACAAGACAACACATTAACTACACACTCCAAACACGCTAAACGTCACAAATCTCTCACATCTCAAAACTCGCTCTCTCTCTCTCGTCACTCCTAAAACGTCCCCAGTTCTTTTGTTTGTTTTTTTTTTTTTGTCATAAGCAGAGAGTGCTTGCTGTCCTTAGACAGTAAACGTGACGAAACTATTGAGGAAAAAACGTATATATTGTTTATCATGACTCTGGTTTTACGTGGCCTATCAACACAATTTAAAAACTGGTATATATCACCTTGTTGCTTTGTCTTTAAGTGGTCATGTGATTGGCTTACCACACTACTTTATTCTTCCTCAGTCAAACAGCAGCACTCATGCGATTGTTTTGCCCCTTAGCTCCAGGTGTTGTGCTAGAAAGTGATCGTGATTACCGTCCGCGGGAGCGCGCGCAGCTGCTTAAAGCTGTAGCGTCCAGATTACTTATGTAGTCAGCTACTTCCGTGCAACTGATATAAGATGTGGTAAGATGAACACAGCTTCAACAGTCTGTTTGTTGAAAAATAGTAACGGACCGCATGTTCTTGTTAGTAACTGTAACGGCGTTGTAACGATAGGAATAGTAATTAGTTAGATTACTCGTTACTGAAAAAAGTAACGCCGTTAGTAACGCCGTTACTTGTAACGCTGTTATTCCCATCACTGAATATGATGTACCTAGATTCTAAAATTAATAAATAAACAAATATTTCCTGTTGTTATGGAGCTTACAGCATTTAGTTAAAGTGGTGCAAACATTTAAAAAGCATGAAGAGTAACGTGAACGGAACATTACAGTCTATATTCAAAAAGAGTAAAGAAATTCAAATTTTTTGCATGGTCTTGAAGAAAATAACACAAAAACATATTTGCCTTTAAAATTTAAATAATTAGAAATGTAAAAATAATGCACTTTTTTTGTATTTACATTTTTGCATATACATAAATATACTACATATATATCAGTACGTTTTTTAAAGATGAACAGTAATGTGTCTGTGCAGGTTCTCAGGTCTAAGGAGTTTGGAAAGAAAAGCAACTGGACTTTTTAAAGTTTCTTGTAGACTTTCACCTCTTACCTGAGAAGTTCTTCAGCTGAAACATCTTTAAGAAGTCCAGTCACCTTTCTTTAAATTCTAAATTTCTTTAGATAACAGTAATGCAAAAAAACCAAATGACTAAATGATACTTAAACTGTTGATCTGGTCTTATTCTGTTACAGCAACAGTCCAGCTGCACTTTGTTTTCTCTTCCTATGTGTGCCCAAATGCAGGAGATTTAGAAATTGGCAATTTAACTTGGAAACTTGAATGTTGTATGAGCAACAGAAAACAATTCACACTGAAAATTGTGGCTCAAAAATTGGACTCGTTGGACTCGATGTACTCGATGTACAGCTCAGGAACATGTCCTGGCACCAATTACAGAGAGCGAAAGTGTTTGAATTCCTCTCTAGCGGTAGAAAATGGTAAGCACTGCAAACCAGTACATTCTTTAAGAAATACTTTAAGCACACATGCAGTGTTATTTTCTCTGATGAATCTTTATATGTTGGTTTTGTGTATCAGGAATTATAAAGGTCTCTGTAAACGATACAGTTTGTAAGGAAAACTACACTCAGCCTGAATGCCACCCAAATGTCACTTTCAACAAAACAGCTGTTAATCTTACACAACAGTATGTTTCATGTGTACTCAATTACTGAATACAAAGATTCAGTATATTTGGTGCCACACATGCTTTCAATAAATCACCTGTATATTTTCCTCCACAAAAGGAATGGAAATATCTGCTTTAACATGACATCAAAGAATGGCATGAAAGTAAAGATTAAATTTCAATGTGCTGAGTACCCTGCTGCTAACAGTAAGCTCTACCCAACACAGTAAAATTGCTTAAAGACTGCATTTAATTTAACATAATGACATGGAGTTTATGTACAATATGTGTGCATTACATTTTTAAAACCTACTCTCGATTTTTGTGTCCAGTCAGTCTACACAACAAAAGTAAAAGTTGGATTGATGCCTTGGAGGACTGCCAGAGGGATCATTTCTCCCTGGTTGAAATCTGCGAAAAGAAAGTAAGGGATGATGTGAAAAGACTGCAAAATAAAACAGACTCAAAGACGGGGGTGTGGATTGGACTGCAAAGGTCCATTTTTGGCTACAGACCTGAGTGGAAGTGGATTTCAGGGTATAATGTTGTAAAATCACAGTTGAATAGAACTTCGTCCACCAACTCTGACTTTGACAACCACTGTGGAAAAGTCATCTTTGATAATAAGACAGAAGAAATCAAGTGGTCCAATGCCGACTGCCATGAAAAATTACCATACATTTGTCAAAGTAAGTTGCTGTTTTGTTGTCCAGTCAGACTTCTTCACCTGGTTTTTATTAAATCTTATTGTTTTTCTTTTTTCTTTTTCTCCAGGAATGAATGAAAAGCCCTGTACTGATGAATATACAGAGAAGTCAGGTATATCTACCAAAATGTTTTCTAGCCCGTAGACATAAATTGACGTTTTACTTTATATTCTGCATCTTTTTTTTTATCTGTGTGACACATGTCACTGTAAGCTGCAATATTTACATATAAGTAGATGTATAAAGGTCAATGGGAAGTTTAAAATGAAGCCATTCCACTCTGCTTTTTATATATTTTTGAATTAATATTTGTGTTTTGGGCCACAGAGCTTTTCATTGACATTGACTGAACTGATAGCACCAAAGAAAACGATTCGCAGCGTCTCAATCATCATCACATCAAGGTGAGATTCCTGGAGAAGCAGATGGATGACCCAGCAAACCCAATGTGTATTGTTAGATTATAATATTATTTTATGCCATGTTATACCCCTAATTAAAGATTGTGAATTATTATGTAGTTTTAGTTTGCATTATTCTACTGAATTAGAAGAAGCTGATAACTATTGCATTAGTTAAACTGATTTGCATTACATCAGACTGCTGATTTATTGTGGATGAATGATATTGTTTTATGATGTTATAAGAAATACTGTTTGCAGAGAGTCATCGCCTTATTTGTCTGATTAGAAGAGAACAGAGCATGCTGGAGTTTTCTGCCCCATCTCAGCAGGAGCAGATAAAACGGGGAGCCAAGGTCGTAGCTTAGGCGCTGTGTGAGAGAAAAGCATGTGAATGTTTAGGCTTTTATGATAAGGTGGGGGCACCAGACGCTATAAGAGTTTGATTAATGCTCCACCATTTTGAGATCTGAGGCTGTCTGCATACGGTGTCCATCTCCCACGCGTGTGACTATTAAAATCATCGTTTGACTTAACCCGGCCGGACCAGTGTTGTTATTGTGGTTTTTTCTCTTGTCTCCATCCCCAATATTTGAACTCATAACAGTATATATGCTGTTTGTATGTTTGTATGCTGTAGCTGTAGCTGTTGTGTTTCACAGGAAAACTACTTTGGTTACTATCATTTGCAAGCCTTGTTAAATTAACCGTTTACCCACCACTTCTCAGAAGTACCTGTGTTTGTCAAAGATGCTTCTATGTAAAGAGTCGATGTATTATTTTTGTCATTAAAAACCTAAATATCTGACTAATTTAACTGAGCGGTTATAAGAAATAACATTTTCTTTTTCTCTCAAACAAAAAACTAAAGAATATTAATTCTGTGCTAATAATAAAATGTAAAGTTAACAAAATGCAAACTGTGTTTATTTCAGCTATATCTTGATTCAAGAGATAGTGGGGTATACCAATCTGTCACAGACACCATTCACACACCTAGGGTGAAATCTGTCCACCTGTCCTTTTTATGCCCAAGAATGTTACCATGTTGTTGTCAGTTAAACTAATGTGTTGCAAACTATTCGTCCAGCTGTTTGTTTTTAGTAACACTTCAAACTCACCATCACAAACTTTTACCAAACATCAAAGTATTTACCCGACCTTCCGATTAGCGCATAGAGAGCATCATGAAATGGGTTTCCATGGCCAAGCAGCTGCATCCAAGCCTTATGTCACCAAGTGCAATGCAAAATGTCAGATAAAGTGGTGTAAAGCACACTGCCAATGGACTCTAGAGCAATGGAAATGTGTTCTCTGGAGTGATGAATCATGTTTCTCCAACTGGCAATCTGATCAATGAGTCTGGGTTTTGTTCTGACTGTATCGTGGGTAAGAAAGAATTTATGTTTCAGCATACCAAAACGTTTTGGACAATTTCATGCTGCCAACTTTGTGGAAACAGCGTGGGGATGGCTCCTTCCTGTTCCAACATGACTGCACACTAGTGCACAAACTTGACTGGTCTACACAGAGTCCTGACCCTCGACCTGAACACCTTTGGGGTGGATTGCCTTCTTGTCCATTATCAGTGTCTGACCTCACAATTGCTTGCATGATCAGAAATTAACATGAACACTCTTAAACCCTTCAGAAATCCTTCCCAGAAGAGTTGAAGATGTTATAGCTATGGGCCGACATAATAAAGGATTAGGATTCAACTGTATTGTCATTACACATGTCCAATTACCATCCGGGTTGTTGTACTGAGTGTACTTAAAACTTTACAACAGTGTAGGCACAGGTCAAAATCATGCAAGAGGAAAAACAATACTATATTTGAAATTGTTTGTTTTATGGATCTGTTTCGATCGCTGTATAGAATGGGGACTATATCGATTTCCTTAAGGTGAAAAGTCAGTGTCAGTTATTGAAAGTATTAAGATGAGGGTTAATGCAGCAGCAGAAATCGTGTGGTGGTGAATGAACTGGTTATTTATTACCAGTTTCTGTACCTGATGACATAAAGGAGACTTTTGTCAGTAAACCTTGGTTACATACCCAATTTGTTTATAAGATCAAAATAAACACTGATCAGGATATATTTGCTTCCTGTTTGACTAGGCAAGCCTTCAGATTTTAACAACTACAGTTTAAGAGCAAACGCTGAGTTAATGTGCTGTGCATTTGTAACACGCCCCAGGCAAGAGGGCGGCTGACAGATTATGTCTGGTTCTGAAAAAAACAGATAAATCATGAGATGGATGACAGGTAGTGTGTTTCCTCTCTCGCTTCTGCCAGATCTTTATTTAAACACATTCATGTGTTCACAACAGGTTGCAAAAACTTCTTAACATCTCTGTCTCACATTCCCAAAGCCCGAAATCAGAATAAACCAAAATAGTATAGTAAAAGTATAAACAAAAATCTAAACAGTCATCTCTGTTGTTTGTTACTGAGAGCTATAAATCACACTTTTTTTCACACATAGTTTGATAAAGCAAACATTCCAGTACTGTACCATGTACTAATGGCGTATCTGTGTAGTGGAAATCTCCACATCAACATTGCAGAGCGATCAGAATTATTACAGGTTATTACACTAACTTTAGACAATAACAGTGTCAACACATCAAACTGTCTCTGCGAACACATTAACTCAAATATAAAGGAGCCGTGGTGTACTTTTGTTACAAGAGGGTGCCTTAAGTTTAGAAAACAGCAAAGCTAACAGCTACTCCAGGATGTGGCGAGCTAAGCTAGCTCCTACTCTCGATCGTAACACATTTCAATGAGCAAAACAGACGAATACAGATCCCAGCAAAACAAACTGCTGGTCAGGTTTTACCCTTATTTGGCATGTAAATTATGTGGACCACATGTGTAGCCTTATTGCTTACTAACCTGAAAAAAACAGATAAATCATGAGATGGACGACAGGTAGTGTGTTTCCTCTCTCGCTTCTGCCAGATCTGAAGACATGCAGTAGCGTCACACTAAACCATCTCACTAGGGCGGAAGTGCCCCCTTGTGGCGTAACTAGGGATCACACCACATGTTGGATCTCCAACAAAAATCACAAGCTTAAGGCCCTTCCTTAACAAAACTACACCTAAAAGCTTATACGATATACAAAAATTAAATCACATGATGTGACCACACATTACAGTGTGTCACACATTCATGAAACAGGTTGGAGGCGATTACTGATCACAGGAAAACCTCCATTTAAACAAATATAATAATAATGTGTAACAAAAAAAAAATTTGTGGATTTTTTGCTTTAACAACATTTAAACAACATTTAAAATCAAAATGTTTTCTATATCAGTCAAGTTGATTCACCTTATTAAGTTTGTAATGCTGCACATCCACAGTACCTTAGAGGGGGGAAAAGCAACATTATTCCAATTGAGGAAGCTGAGAACACATTTGTGTTTATTTAATCAAAAATATGATAATATAAAGAGCAATATAAAAAGTCACTCCTGCCAACATTTCTCTGAGTTATCATTCTGGAGAAAGACAGCAAGCCAGAGGACAGTGGGGAGGTTTATTCAAACACTTTGGATATTTAACAGTCATCTCTGCAAAGACTGGAAGCACTGAAGGTGAACGTTTTATTTATAAACTTTTAATGTGACGATCAATTCCTTCTCAATTTTCTACCTTTTTTTTCTTTTGCATGTTACAGACCATGGCACGTCTGATTCATCTATCATTACTACTAGGTATGTTTCCAACGTACAGGTCAACACCTAAATGCAAACTGTACTCAGGCCTGATGTGATCTTCCTGTGTTACAGCAGTGAGCCTGCTGCCCTGTGTTTCAGCCATACGAGACTTTCCAGATGGAGGAATCAAATTTACTCCCTATCATCTGTGCCCTGTTGGAGGGAATATTACACATGATTGCAATTGCACAGCTGGAAAGTGGATATGGAAATTTAAATGTTGTGGGCCCACTGCTAACCAAGTCACACTGGAAGCAACTGCCACAGCCAATTACACTGAGACAGAGGACTGTACTAATAAATGCCGTAAAATCACATACAAAACAAAAATGTTTGTTTTGTCTGTGGAGGTAGAAAATGGTAAGAAATCTAAAATTCACAACACATTAAAAATGATTTTATTGCTGGTTTAAAGTCGGCTGACTGACTTTAAAATGAAATCTAAGAACTTTAAAACCTGATGCATATTATATTGTTTATAGATGAGCATTCATGTGTTTTGTTTCCATGTACCAGGGTATTTAAATCATACGAGTGACAATAAGATCATTTGTGAATCTTGCTCTGGAACTTCAACTACTGCCGGCACAAAATGTAACAGCTTTAAAAAAAAAAAGTAAATATATTTATATCAGTTTTTAAATATGATGATGAAGAAGATGCAGATTGGTACCTCATAGGCAAAATCATGTTTGCCACATACTTTTAAAACAGCTTTCTGTTTTCTTCAACAGACAAAAGATACATATCTCGGTTCCTAAGCAAAACCAAAACAGAGTAAAGCTCAAATTTCAGAGGTTTCATCAACAACACCGTGTTAGCGACTGTATAGAGGCTCACACAGGCGAGTACTTTCATCAACACGATCAGCCTTTCCTCCAAAGAGCAGCTTTAAGAATTTAATTTGCTACATAGTTTTTCTTTCTCAAACAACAAAAGTAAATTGTTGATGTGCAAAACAATAAACTTTTTTTTCCACAAACAAGAAAACAAATACAACATAAGATGAATCTGTAAAAATTTTATACATACATGTATATTTACACACTGTATAGTTACAACAAGACTTTTTTTCTTATGTAAAACTGAAATATGTTTTTAAAGCCTGCATTTTTACTTTTTCTTCTTATGTGCAGGTTCAAATCAAAGGACCTGCAATGTTAATGTTGCTACAACAAATACAGGTACATCAGGTGGAAATGTTTATATTTCAGCCTGAAAGCAGTCATTTACTTTTAACCATATGTGAATAAAATAATATGTTAATATATTATAATGCTGTAAACTCAATACTTTAATCTATACAAAACATCCCCGACTATCAGGGTGAGTCAGCAGAGCTTTGCATAAATAAGGAGACAGCAGGAAACTGTGACCTATTGTCAGTGTTGGGTAAGTTACTTTAAATTAGTAACTTAGTTACATTACTAGTTACTTCTATCAAAAGTAACTCAGTTACTTCAAGTTACTCGTTACTTTCAAAGTAACTAGTTACTAGGGAAAGTAACTTTGGTTTTACTCAGAATTCTCTTGTTAATGTGTTCTTCCATAACTTTGCCAGTCTTCTAGCTTGCTTACTTGCCACAAGTGCACTGTGCCACCTACCAATAGAAAGGAAAAGATAATGTGCATATTTCCACGAGAGAAATCCCACGCCTGGACCGTCATTGACTGCTGCCATGATTCTAGCCTACGTCACAGCGTCATGTGCGCCTTTTACATCCAACACGAAAACCCCGGCAAAACTTTGCTAGACCCGCCCCTGCACAGTTACCAGCTGTCAGCTACGTAAAAAAAGGATCCTGGTGTTATTTGTCTCTCAGAAACAGTTCATAACTTCCCTTCAACTCATTCATGTCACCTAAAAGGTAAACCTGTTTCTCCATCACCTGTTCAGCTCTGATGATTCAGTAAGGACATCTCCTGGTTTCATCTTCATGTTTCCCTCTCACCAGATATACAAACCGACATCATGACCAGCAGCTTTACAGCTGTGGCTCCAGCAAACATCAGCTGATACTAGAAATTAATATTAAATAAATTCTAACAACAGCTGATCAAGCTTAAACGTGCTGCTGTTGTTTAACGCGACATCCGCTGGTTTCTTCTTTCTGGCACGAAGTGGGCGATAAACAAGCAAGAGAGAAAAGCCGATCAGCTGATCATTGATCAGTTTCATGATTGAAGCAGAAACAGGTGAGGGAGGGGGAGAGAATGAGAAGGGGAAGAGGCAGCTGTGCAGCAAATACAGAATAACTCCAGCTTTGTGTCTTTTTCATTCTAGCTGAATTACGGGACAAACTGTTCCTTTTCACCTCAATACGAAATGCATAATATTTTCTCTGACCATGAGACGATTCCGTTTTTAGGGGACGGCTGGCAACTCTAATAATTAACCTTATGAACAAAATAAAGTTCAACATCATTAACTTCATAGCACCCACCCAGCTGTATAGAAACTCCATCATGCTAGCTAGTACCCAGTACGAAAAAGTCAGCACAACGAAAATAAACTCCTAAACTTGGTTTATATCTGACCCAGAGAGACTGCAGGTCATAACTTCTTACCTGAAGTTCAGTTCACCTGACGCTTGGACCGGCGGCCGGCTCCTCCTGCCTCCCCTTTCCCTCATCCACCTGCTGGCCTCCACCACTTGCTAATTTTGCTGAATCTGTGGAAACTCCGCGATAGCCACCACACAAAGTAACGAATAACGAGCCTATCTAAATCCCAGTAACGATTAACACGTTCCTGATTTTGGTATAATAACTAGTTACCGTGCTCGTTACCACAATAATAACGTAGTTACTGTAACGCGTTACTTAACACGTTAGTCCCAACACTGCCTGTTGTAGTGTTAGCATATCTTAAATGTCACTTTGCATTTTTTTGTCTCCAGTTAAAAATCTGCAGTTCTACCATGAAAACAAAAGTTGGATTGATGCCTTGGAGCAATGCCAGACAGACTACTCCTCCCTGGTTGAAATCACCAACCGAACAGTGAATGATGAAGTGAAAAGTCTCCTGCAAAATGAGACACACCTGCAACGAGGGGTGTGGATTGGCCTGGAACGCTCAGTTTTTGGCAAAGATAAGAAGTGGATGTGGATTTCAAAGTCCAAAGACATTTATCCTGAGTGGAACAGAAGCATAGCTGACTCAAATAACCACTGTGCAAAGATGATCCTGACTGAGCTACAAGAAATTAAGCTGCTGGATGCCAACTGCCATGACAGACTACCTTTCATCTGTCAAGGTGAGCATTAAAGAACAGTCTGGTATAATACTGTTATCAGTTTTCTGCTTCTTTTTCTTTCTTTTTTTTTCCATTTAAAAAAGAGACATGGCCATAATGATGCTGATGCAAAAACGTAAAATATTAGTCTTACAGCCTGAAAGCAGAAGCTTCTTCTGAAAGAATATTTTTGGATATTATTAACTTTTAATTAATATTGCGGTTTGGGGTTTTTTTTTGGTTGTTTTTTTTACAGATCTTGGAGAAGGCCCTCGTGACCTCTACTCAAAGTACCAGGAAAACTCTGGATTCAGTCATCAACAACTGCAGGACCTGTGCTTTAGTCAAAAACAAAGCATCTGTGGTCTAGACATTGAACTGTTGTCATGGAGACATGTCAAATAATGTGCCAGAAAGGGTGTAAACATTGTATAGCATACATCTTTAATGACTTAAAAAAACATGAATTGGGATTCTCTTTCTCTAATTCACACTGGGAGGAAAGTGTACAAATCAGATCAACGAAATCATTAAAAAGACAAAATTACCTTACCATTCATGCCCAGTGAGTTTATGTAAACTTCTGACTACAGCTCTATATGTAACTGTCTTAGTTAAGCTTTGTTGTCATTTCTCTAAGTAGTCTTCAGGAATAGTTCTCCAAGCGTCTTGAAGGACATCCAAAGCTCTTCATTAAGCTCGAGTCAAAAAGCTATTTCTTAATGACACAATACTGTTCATCTGCTGCTGTAGGGGCCTGACACTTCTTTTCTTCATTTGTCTGGTTTCTTCAACATTGTTAAGGAACCACCGCTCACCATGTCCAGATTTTCTAGCATTCCAGCTAACAGCTCTTGGGGAATCACCTTGTTGGTTCAAAAATACTATTTTATGCCTGTAACTGTGCTGTCTTTGGCCTGTCCACTTTAAAGCCAGAGGGCAGTTTGCACATATTATCAGTGTGGTCTGTCATTATGAGCTTATTGGCTTGGTCAAAAGACTGTTTGATCTTTTGATTGTTTTCCCAACTGTTTCTGTGGGTCACATCTGTTATTATTATTGTGGATTATGGAG
The DNA here is from genome assembly GCF_018398535.1 of Haplochromis burtoni. NCBI lineage: Eukaryota > Metazoa > Chordata > Actinopteri > Cichliformes > Cichlidae > Haplochromis > Haplochromis burtoni. The sequence goes on along the minus strand of NW_024582521.1, from coordinate 1,427,144 downwards.
CAGGGTAGCAGATTGGGAACCACTCTGTACCCCCTGCAGTTCGTTAGTGAGATTTTGTACAAACCGCTGAAAACACATCGCATCTGCTGTTAAACAGACAATAATAATAATAATAATAATTATCATTATTATTATTATTATTATTGTTATTATTTATAACCAGCATCCCGAAAAGTTTATGTTTTATAATTTAAATAAATTTTATAGTTTCAAACTGCGTTAAAATCTGTCGGATCAAAAAAGGTTGTGCTCTACCAGACACTTCGATTCATACTCCAATATATTGGAATCATGCATTTCTACCCTCATGTTTAGATGCCTCATTTGAGGTCTAGACACAAAAATGTATACTTACTCTCAAAGACTTATATATTACATGCGTCACATTTTCTTTTATTTACAGATAAGATACTATGTTCGTCAGAGTGTCCTCAACTTTCCATCTCTTCCGGAAGAGGGGTCAATTTTTAGTTCCCAGGATTCTGAAAAGTTGGTTTCTGGTTTTGTGAACGCTTTTTCTGAGTATTTGAATTGTAAATCTGACTTTTTGAAGACAGGAGGAGGAGCAGGGTTTGCAAATTGGAGATGAGGTGTGTGATAGGAGTCTGTGTAGGATCCGTTCTTGTTCTATAAATTCAAGGCTTCAGTTAATTTAATTCCAAGTGCTTCGCAGATTTCATTACTAAAAAACTAAATTGCACAGGATTTTTCCTTCTCTTAGTCCTATATGTGATCGTTGTAAACTTGGAGAAGGCTCTCTTACTCATTGGACTTGCCCCAAATTGTCCAACTATTGGCTGGACATCTTTAAATGTTTTTCTGATATGTACAATTGCACATTAGAGCCGGACCCAATAACTGCATTGTTTGAGTCTTCCTCTTCATCTTTAACACCTCCGCCCTGCTGCATAAACTACAGTTTTGTTCAGAATGATAATTGCTAAGAAAATTGTTTTGACTCTCTGGAGGTCTGGCACTGTGCCTCAATTCAAAATGTGGCTAAGAAAACTGACTGCTCTACTGCACAGGGAGAGGATTAGGTATACATTAGAGGGCAAACTTAGTAAGTTCTTTGATGTGTGACAACCTTTTTTAGATCATGTATTAAAACAAAGTTCTCTTTGATCGATCGCAGCTTTTACTTCTGTTTATTGTCAGTGTTGAAGTAGTATTTTTGTTGCTGCAGTGTAATCTTTTGCCTTATTTGTGTTTTTGTCCTTGCTGGTGTGTTGTCCGTTTGTGTTTTTTCATTTATATCAAAATCTTAATAAACATATTTTTTTTTAAAAAGTTTATGTTTTATGAATAGCTTTTTTTTTGCAGTAGCTCCATCTGTATCTATTGCATTAGTTTTGGTATGTGCAGATTTGCTTTTCACAAACACAGCCATCATTGTTTCTTTCACCTATATGGCTCGGGGTGTGTCTTTTAATGGCACAATATCAAGGAGTTCTTCTTTGATCACACACTCATTTGAAACAGACCATGCATTTACTGCCAAATGAGGCTTGTTTTGTGTGTCACAACTCTCATCCATTGCAAAATTAAAATAAGCACATGCTTGAAGGTCAGAGCGAGCACTTTGTATATTTTTGGAAAAACTGTATCTGCTTTTCTGCCTGACTTTTCAAAGTGACCAACTCGTGCTTGCGAAGTTCAGTCCCTTTTGGAAATTCCTGGTCGATGTTAGCATGGAGTGAGCTGAAGTGATGCTGAATGAAGATCTGAAGCTTTGGAATGCGCTAATGACGCCTGGCATATGAGGCAGGATGACTTGCCATTACATTCAACAACAACAACAAAAACTCTCCCACTCTGTTAAAAACATTCTGTGTTCTTCTTCATATTTTTGTTTTGCTGTGCATTTTTTCCCTGCTGTTTTGAGAGCGAGCATGACATAATTTGAATACTCAAATGATGTTGCCCCTACTGGAAAACTTTGCGGTATTTTTTCACATGCACAGGCGTATTTGATGAAAATACTGGATTAAACACAAACAAAGCAAACACGCACATTTAAAAAAAGACAACCACAAACAGCACGAGAGCCGCGGTTGGGCACTCTTGGTTTTATAGGTTAGCAGTGAAATTACATGGTTAAACTTTCATTAATCACAAATATATTAACCATCAAAATGAAGTTGTTGTGTGATAAACAAATTCTCATGTAGATCAATCTGATAGCAAAAACCAGATCATTTAAATTATTTTATTAACAACATTTATACAATAAAAAAAAAATTAAAGATGCCTGTAAAAAGAAGTCCTAACGGACGATGATTTTTAAAATAAATTGTGTTTCGTCTGTGTTGTTGTGAATGAACCAGTCTTCAGATTTTCATCCTTTGCACCATCTGTTAATTTAGAAGAACCAAAAAAGAAGTTAAATCAAAACTTAAAGAAAAATGCATTTCCATAACAGAACGTTTATTAAAATGTATAATTATTAAACTGTTCGTACTGTTTAAAAGAAGAGTGGACACCTATTTGTGTGTTTATGTAAGAAACACACCATGTTGTTCTGTCACAATGTGAGACAGTGTTGTGTGAGATCCACCAACAAGCTAGTAGAGAAACAAACCACCACAAAATGAGTTAAAGTTACTGTAAATTAACCTTCTCACACTTCAAGTGAGGTTTTCTTCTTTTATGGACACGTGCTTCTGAAAACAGTTTCAAATTCAGTAATTACTAAAAAATTATCCATCTCTATCGAATTAGACCATTATCCAAAGTTACCAAGGAAACTTATTAGTTATAGGTACACTTGTAAGTCTGTTTTTCTGAATTTTATTAAAATAGCTCAACAAAATAAATACTCATACTTCAAGTGATATTGATCCAGTTCAGGCTCTAGTTGTTTGTGTCATGTTTAGTTGCACCAGACTGTATATAAGATTTCTGTGACATACAAAGATAAAAATATGTCTCTTGGGATGCTCCCTTTAAGGGTTACCACAGTGGATCATCTGTCTCCATCTCACCCTATTCCTTGCATCTGTCTTTAGCTAACCGTGTCATAGTGTCCACCAACACCCTGCTGGCCAACAGCACTGGTGGTGGACGTGCCTCCACCAATCTATTATGGCAGGCTCATTCTTGACGATGAGCTTTTAATCAGATGCCTTTCCTGAGGCAACCATTTGCAGTTGCAAAGAGAATGGTACTAGTCTTACTGCATTGTACAAAGTATAATGTTTGGTGGATCATAGTGTAGGGTTGTTTTTTAGGGGTTGGGCTCAGCCCCTTTGTTCCAGTGAAAGGATCTCTTAATGCTGGCCTCAACCTGATAGAACATGTTTGGGATGAATCAGACAAAGTGAAAAAATATTAATCCCATCCGCCAACTCAGAGTACAGATACTTTAAATGCTTCCAATAAATATAAATGCATATATTGGCCACTATTAAAGAAGAAATAAAGGTTATAAGTGCAGTTCTGTTTTTATTATCATTGTTACCATTGAGATTGTTGCAAGGAGTGTACATTTTATTAGTAGATTTAGAACATGAAGTAGTAATATGTTACTGTGCATGGAACAGCTTAGACACAGATCTTAAATTTTGCAAGAGGGGAAAAATAGAATATTTTAAACATAGTTTGTTTTATAGATCTGTTCACATCTCTGTAAAGTATAGTAAACTATCAGATCCCTAAAGGTCAAAAGTCAGCATCATTTATTTAAACATATTGTATTAAGTCAGTTCAGCAACAGAAATCATGTAGTGATGGATGAACTGGTCATTCATAACATGAAAGAGGCTTTTTTCCAGTGTACCCTGGTTATGTGATACATTTGTTTGTAACATTAAAACTGATAAGGATATATTTTCTTCCTATTTGACTAGGCATACGATCTACCTCTGACACCACTGAATGTGGAAACAGGGACATTTTTCTCAAGTCAATACATGGAAAATTTAATGTTAACTAAGCTGTTGATTGGAAATGGGACCACACTGATAAAAGGACCAGATAATAATGACAAATAGAAACAAACAACAACAAATAAAATCTAAATATTTTCAGAGCTGAGAGAAGCGTTAGAACTCGCTTTAAGCTAACGTGGTGAAGAAGTCCTTCTAAAGTCCTCATAGTTTAACAACTACACTTTCAGGGCAACCACTGCAAAATGTAATGTGCTGTGCATTCATTTATGGGGTGATGATGATTACTGTTCACAGGAATGCCTGCAATTAAAACTAACATAATGACAAAAAACAAACAAAAAACTGTTGTTTTCTGCTGTATGGATTTTCTTAAGCAAGATATAAAATTAAAATCTTCTTCTGTATCAGTCATGATTGATTCACCTTAATACAGTTGTAATATTGCACATCCACAGTACCTTAAGGGACAAAAAACCTCATTATTAGATTTGAGGAGGATGAGAACACATTTACATGATGATATAATCAGCGATGCAAAGTCACTCCTGTTGACATTTCCATGAATTTCCATTTTGGATTTGAGCAACAAGCCAAAGGACAGTGGGGAGGTTTCTTCAAACACTCTGGATATTTACAGTTAACAAAGATCTCTGCAAAGACTGTAAGTACTGAAGTGTTACTAAACTTAGAAAACAAACTTTATAAACTCTTGATATGATGATTCATTATTACTCAATTTTCTACTTTTTTGCATGTTACAGACCATGGCACATGTGATTCATCTATCATTACTGCAGCTAGGTATGTTTATTGTTATAACAGTAACTTGTAATTTAAAAGATTACTTAAAAGGTCATAGGTTAGATCTAGCCATGCAGATCCATTTTAACACATTTCTATTTCACTATCTATTTCTTTATGTTCTTCATTCTATTTACCAATGCATTAAACAAACAAATGTGTCTATATATAATAAAACAAAGATGTTTTTAAAGTACATAAATAAATACATTTGCACTTGGAGAGAGATCTAACAGACAGTGGCACTGATCCCATCGCTTGGCTCTTTCTATGGCATGGGAACGTTTTGGCAAAAAGGAAAATGGAAGAAAGGACAATGAAAAAAGAATAGTTACAAAAATACTGACTTTTGTACATGTTTTGTTTATATTTTTCTTACATCTGTGAATTATTTTATATTTATTGTAGAAGAAGAAAATTATCACTTTAGCAAACACCTAAATGGAAACTGTCCTCAGACCTGATGTGATCTTCCTGTGTTACAGCAGTGAGCCTGCTGCCCTGTTTTTCAACACCAAACTCTGCATATGGAAAAATCAAAATCACTCCCTGTGATCGGTGCCCTGTTGGAGGCATTATTAACCAAAATTGCAACTGCATAGATGGCAAATGGATTTTGAAATTTGAATGCGGTGGTCCCAAAGTTAACCAAGTCACACTGGAAGCCACTAAACTCAGTAACCCTGGGGTGATTTCTAAAACATGTCCTATAATCACATACACAACCAGCAGTTTTCTTTTGACTGTGCAGGTAGAAGCTGGTAAGAAATCTCAACTTCACAGCATATTCTTCCATTGACAGAATATTAGTAGCTTAAACATAATTTTATTCCTGAAATAAAGCAAGAAGTGTCTGCAGCAAATGGATTTTAAAGTATACTTGCTGTAACAATTTATTCACATTTATTTAATTCAGCAAGTACAAAATCTGAAGTGACACAGTAGTTTTTAAAGGCACGTGCCACACCTCTTCATGTGGATTCATTTGTTTTGTTTTCTGCAGGGTGTGTAAAGGTTTCTGATGGTGATAACATTTGTGGAAGTTGCAACAGCGGAGTTACCATTAATCCTCTCAGCCAAAAGCCAACCAACTGTATTTCAGGGTAAATATGTTTTTTGCGCACTGAGCTCTTTAAATATAATACTACAGAAGATGCAGATGTGTTATCTCTTATAGAATTTCTCTCATGTTTGTCCAATGCTTTTTAAACAGCTCTGTATTTTCTATCAACAGAAAAAAGATTGATATCTCAGTGTCTAATCGATTTCCAAAAACAGTAAACATAGATTTTCGAGATGTCCATGAAGTATACAATATTAGTGACTGTATAGATACAGGCAAGTACTTTTGTCAGCACAATCCACCTTTCCTAAAAAAATAAAAAATAAAAAAAATAATTAAAAACTGTATAGTTACAACAGGATTTTTTTTTCTTTTGTAAAACTGAAATATGTTTTTAAAGCTTACATTTTTACATTTTCTTCTTATGTCCAGGTTCAAATCAAAGGCCCTGCAATGTTAGTGTGTCTACAAGGAGTACAGCTACATCAGGTGGAATTTTTTTATATTTCAGCCTGAAAACAGTCATTTTAATATATTTAGTATATGTTAATATATTATAATGCCGTAGACTCAATATATTAATCTATACAAAACATTCCTGACTATCAGGCTGAGTCAGCAGAGCTTTGTATAAATAAGGAGACAGCAGGAAGCTGTGGCCTATTGTAGTGTTAGCACATGTTAAATGTCACTTTGCTTTTTTTGTCTCAAGTTACAAACCTGGAGTTCTACCATGAAAACAAAAGTTGGATTGATGCCTTGGAGCAATGCCAGACAGACTACACCTCCCTGGTTGAAATCACCAACCAAACAGTGAATGATGAAGTGAAAAGTCTCCTGCAAAATGAGACACACCTGGAACGAGGGGTGTGGATTGGCCTGGAACGCTCAGTTTTTGGCAAAGATAAGGAGTGGATGTGGATTTCAAAGTCCAAAGGCATTTATCCTGAGTGGAACAGAAGCATAGCTGACTCAAATAACCACTGTGCAAAGATGATCCTGACTGAGCAACAAGAAATTAAGCTGCTGGATGCCAACTGCCATGACAGACTACCTTTCATCTGTCAAGGTGAGCATTAAAGAACAATCCTGTATAATATTGTTATCAGTTTCATGCTTAAAAAATAAAATAAAATGAAACTTCCATTAAAATGATGTAATTATGATTTGAATTGTAATCATTTCCATTTCCCTTTCTTAAGAATGACTCCTTGACAGTCACATTGTGACAGTTCCTGATCAGGCTTCACTGAACAGTAGATGGATCAACTGAAGGGGCAGCTCTCTTAGAACCTGTGTCAGGTCTTTGCTGGATTTGTGTCCTATCTCATAACAATGTCAGATACTTTTCATCTGTTATAGATCGTCTTTTAAGCCTGCCTCTTGTCATTTTGTTCTCCACTTGTAGAGTTTCCTTATATTTTGTTAAAAGTTCAGCATGCTGTGTAGCAAATAGCTCTTTGGGAATCGCCTTGTTGGTATTAAAATACAACTTAATGGCTGTTAACCTCTGTTATCTTTGGCCTCTCCAACAGAAGGCACCTAGAGGAGTTCCCACATATTATCAGTGTGGTTTGTTATTATCAGTTTGTTGTGCATTTCAGTAGTCACTTGGTCACGGGACTGAATCTGATGTTTTTAAAGGCTTTGTTGGGGGAAAAAAATCGATCATTTGTTTCATGTTTAGTTATAGTTGATTGCTCACCTGGTAAGAATGGTACAGTGGAGTAGATGAAGCTGCATTTTGTTTAGTTTTGTCATATATTCCTTTTATTTGGGGTTTCAGGGTTTAGGGTTTTTACCTTGGTTCTTTTAATATCCTTGTTAATAAATGTTACCTTTATTGCACTGCCTCAAACATGCCACATCATTTTCTGGTGCCTGGCAGTAACAATTACACTGTTTGGGGTCTCAGTGCGACATTTGCTAAACATCATAATCTACTTTAAATATAAGACTGTACTATTTTTAACGTAAAACAGCAATAGTGTATAAACAAATATGAATGTAAATCATCTGAAATATTACTATTATTGTCTTTTTCATTGTGATATATAATTTGTATTGTAACAATTATTTTAATACGATAGATTCTAATTATATATTCAAATATATTGATGAGACTATTTAACCAGTAAGACAATGCAGCAGATGTGAGGTGTGGTCCATAGTTTGTACAACATCTTTCTCTCACTAACTCACTGTAGGGAGTTACAGAGTGGTTTTCCTGCGTAAGCCAGACTTCTGAATTGGCTACCTGGGTGCAGTTTTCTTTACAACTGTGTGCGAAGAAAACTGCAACAGCAAACAGGTTTTTAAAAAATGGAAAAAAATTGTGAAAACATTAAATCATTCAAGTTTCATCAAGAAGTAGTCTCCTATGTCCTTTCTTGCAGGGCAGAACAAGTACAGCTGATACACTTTGTACTTTTTCCATTGCCACAAAAAAGCAAATTCTTCCAGAACAGAACTGGTTTAAATTGGCCTTGGTCTTCCCAAAGTCTTCCACCATCTCTTTCGGTTGTGACTGTAACCTTAGAAAATGTGGTATCGAGGCCGATACCAGATACCGGTATCGGTGCATCCCTAATTTAAAGGGAAAGAAATTCAAATAAAAGCAGCTGGTGTTCTTTCCCCCAAAGTCTGCAAAGTAAGTGAGACCAATAATGACCAAAATAATGTGATTAGGATTTTTGCCATAATTGTTCAGCCTTCGTAATCATAATGCCGTTTGTTCATCCATCTTCTTCCACTTATCTGGGGGCAGTTTGCGGGGGCAGCAGCCTACGCAGACCTCCTTCCAAGCCACCTCCTCCAGCTTTTCTGACCAGCCGCCAGATAGAATCTCTCCAGCGTGTCCTGGGTCTGCCCCGGGGCCTCCTCCCAGTCATTGCCGGGATGACATTTCTTCATCTCCCCCCTAAATCATGGTTCTTAAAGCCAAATCTTATTTTAACAACTGATCACTTTTTAACTTTTCCATAAAGAAAGAGTCCTGAGGAAAAGTATGATAATGTGCTTAATTAAATACTGCATTAAAAATACTGTTTTCATACAGAATTTCAGCTTGCAGCACTTTGATTTGACATTTTAATTGTTAAGCTTTATAGTGAACCCTGCGGTGCAGTGAACATGTGAACAAGAGCTCAGGACTTTTCAGACAAGCTCCAAGTATAACATCTCAATTTTATAAACTATTAACTTTTGATTATGTTTTTGCTAAAATGTAGCAAGCCGGTGCTGTACTCATGTGGGCACCCCAGGCGTTTACTTATACTCTGCAGAGGCGGTGCTCTCTCTGTAACCTGGAAGACCAGTGAGTTGGTTAGTGGCATAGCTTCTTGCAGGTGTGTCAAACATCTCCACACACACACGCTGTGTTCACACTACAAATAAAATGTGACAGTTAATCCTGCCCAGTTCGCACTACCCTGCAGCCATGCGGCACATGGTGCCTGCTCACTCACTGAGCTAAACTAGTGCCCAGTGAAGTTCATAACCTGCTTGGTTCTGCAAAGTTTGAAAGATGAAGCTGAATTATTTGGGGCTGAATCCACTTCCATATCATCTTCAGCACAAGTCGTGAAAGATGAAAAGTAAAATTTACAAATTCATTCATACTCAAGGTTTCTGAAAGGTGTGTGAAGTAATTAAATATAAATAAAATAATCCTGTAATCCAGTTTTATAACATTTGCCTACAATTAAGAAGAGTTATTTATTAATTACTGGAAGGGTCTACAGTAAGTGTAGACAGTGCTTTGTAAATGCAGAGAGAAAGAGATAACACAGCTTAAATTTTTATTTTTTTAATTTACAGGGCACTGAAGTTTTCCTGCATGAGTTTTTTTTTTTTCTAAGGGGGTCCTCTGTGTTGTGCTCCTCATGGTCCTGGTGACTGGTAACTACTGCAACTACCACAAAAGTAGTTTAAGGTAGGTTTTCACTGCAATAACATCACAAGCACACAGGAGTCAGTCATGAAACTTTACACGAGTCACTGTTATTATTTGGGCTACCTTTGTGCTTACATTTGATTCTCCTATTGCGCATTAATCCTGCTGGCATCTTCACACTTCATGGCTCTCTTCTCTTGTGCTCTCTTGCAAACACTCGAGTTTGTGTTCAGGACCTCAAAGAAACACAGTGAACAGAGTCTCATTGTGCACTTTAAAGGTATGGTCAGCAGAACCCAACTAAAAGTAAAGATATAATGATAGAAAACATATCAGAATGAAAAAGTGTACGTGCTTATATCTGTGCTCATATTTCTGCTCAGTGCTTCAAACAGCAATACCAACCTGTGCCTCCAAGCTGGCCACCCTGTTTGCAAGCATCCTCTCATTGGTTTGGGCGTTGCCCAACCTGAGCTGAAGTAGCAGTTTTTCCGTGATGATGATGATGCCTGCATTTCCCACTCTTTGACCTGTAGAGAACATTTTAGTGCATCCACCTCCTCTTTGCTTTTCTGGAGAAGTTGCTTCTGCCTGCTGGAATGACTCACAGCCTTCTCCATCTGTACCACATCAAATATTCACAAAGTGTAGCTAAATCCAGTGGAGTGGTTTGGTTTAAATTAGATTAAAACTAACAATAGTCTTAAAAAATTACATATTTAAAATAAAATAAAATACTAACCGAAAATGGGTTTAACTACACTTTGGACAGTGTTTCCGGCATGCAGTAGCTACCGAGCTGATTGGAGACCAAAACAGCCAATCAGAGTTTTTGCACCCAAGTCTGTGATCAGTTGGTTTTGTCGCACATTTATAACGAGTACAAGGTTCAAGGTTCAAGGTTCTTTATTTGTCACATGCATAGTTATACAAGTATAACACACAGTGAAATGTAGCCTGACACGCTCCTCGACATGAATTCTGTACATTAATATGAATAGACATCTGACTATTTTACAGGATAGACAATATAAACATATTTAAAATTAAAGGAATTGAAATGTACATTGTGCCTTGGTTTAGAGTGTCTGGAAGAGAGTCCTGTCTCAGTCAATTATAGATGATGTGAGAGGGCGGGTGTGTGTGTTTAGGGCACGGATGGCTTGGGGATAGAAGCTCCTCTTGAGTCTCTCTGTCCTTGCCCGGATGATGCGGAACCTTCTACCAGATTGCAGAAGTTGGAACAGTTTGTTGCCAGGATGGGACGGGTCCTTCAGTATCTGCGCTGCTCTAGTCCGGCATCTCCTGGTGTAGGTGTCCTGAAGCGGGGGGAGAGCAATCCTGCAGCAGCGTTCTGCTGTACGGATCACTCTCTGGAGAGCTTTTTGGTCCTTCACACAGCTGTTCCCAAACCACGATGTCATGTTCTGTGTGAGGATGCTCTCCACAGCGCCTGTATAGAAAATCCTGAGGATCTTTGGAGAGACCCTGAACTTCCTCAGTTGTCGTAGGTGATACAGGCGCTGCCTAGCCTTTTTGGTCTGGACCTGAATGTGGGCAGCCCATGTCAGGTCTGAGGAGATGTGGACACCAAGATACTTGAAGGACTGCACCCTCTCCACTGGAGCTCCATTGATGATAATGGGCTTGTAGTCTCTGTGCTGACCCCTTCTGAAGTCCACCACCAGCTCCTTGGTCTTGCTGACGTTCAGCTGGAGGTGGTTGTCCTGGCACCACGATGCCAGATTCTTCACTTCATCCATGTAGGCCGCCTCATCGTTGTTGGAGATGGCACCCAACACCACTGTGTCGTCAGCAAACTTCACAATGGTGTTGGAGCCATGGGTGGCCACACAGTCTGAAGTGTAGAGGGAGTAGAGCAGTGGCGAGAGGACACATCCCTGAGGTGCTCCTGTGTTGATGGTGATGCTGTTGGAGAAGCACCTGCCCACCCTCACCACCTGAGTTCTGCCAGTGAGGAAGTCCAACACCCATGCACACAGACGGCTGTTAAGTCCCAGATCCCTCAGCTTTGTGAACAGTCTGCAGGGCACTACAGAAAAAGTTGAGGGTGCAGAGATGTTGAGAGCAGGAGCAACACACTGAGAGCAGGTCCACAGATGTCCGTCAGCACATAGAGCAGAGATCTGAGCGAGAGCAAACGCCAACAACTGAGAGAGCGGGGCTGTTATTGTGTGTGTGTATGGATAAATAGCAGACACTGAAATACATTTCTTGCACGCAGCAATGAATTTTGTTCACTCCAAATAACTCTTTCACACATACTGGTCACTACAGTGGACAGCTATTGTGTCAGTGTTGATGGTATACTTGCACATAAACCACTACATTGGGCATTAATGTGTCACTCCATACCCTGCCACCCACTGGTCGTTTAATGTTACTGTATGTGTTTCATTGTAATTATTGTTATTTAACCCTGTCATGTGTGAATTATGACAACCTCAATCAGGATTTATTTTCTTAAGTATTTTTATTCATCTTTTCATGCCTAAAGATGAATAAAAATACTTAAGAAAAGAAATCCTGATTGACATCATCATAATTCATGCATGAAAGGGTTAAACTTTTCTTTGCTCTATGTAATTTTCTCCTCAAAACGCATAGTGGACTGCGTTTCGATACCCCTCCCAGTTTTGTTTTTTCATGTTTTTTTCCTCGAGTACATGATATCAAATTTGATGGTAACAACAATGAATATTCATAGGGAGGCTATTTAGCTGCATGTATGAAGCTAAATATGTTATGTTCATACATACAGTTAAATAACGTTTGCATTAATGTCATGCAATTAAATTAAATTCATCATATTAACACATATACATGATCAGAACAGTGTTCATTTCTGTGTAAATAGTCTGTTTTTAGAAAATTGTCTCACCATTGACTTTTTAAAAAATATTTTACTCATCATATTACTTAATTTTGTTCATTAAAGTTTGAATTTTTCATCCAAGCACAGTCCACATTTCCAGCATTTCTTTAGCATTGCTAACTTCCTGTAAGGAAGCTGAAACGGACAGATCCACATTCAGACGAAACAGATCCAAAATGGTAGAGATGATTCAAACAGATTTAGTTCATTTCATTGCATTTTGCACAAAAAAGTGCTTCAAGATGTCTGCCGTTTGGCAAGACTGGCTTGGACTACAAGTTCCATATGGCACTCGGTCGTTTCTATAGAAACGGGTTGTTGTCTCATTACTGGAAGCTGTGCCACCGTGACGTGTAGTAGCTGTATAATATACCTTACACTCTGGGTAAGTGAAATATCCACATAAATGATTAAAACTGATCAGTATGGTTAGAAATATCGTTTATGGCTCAAATGTGCTGCTTAGCATACTTAGCATGACTTGACAGATCATGACACGTTTATGGTGCTTTTACAGAGGCTTTCATTCATTATCTGCAGCAGTGAGTGTGTGTTATTCACTCATATCACAAACTTTTTGTTCGTGCTGTTTGTGTTTATGATCGTGCTGTGTTTAAAGACGTTCTTGGTAAACGCAGTACTTCACCGTAACATCATCTCCCCCTGCTGGCGGGTGACTATGTATGCAGCTCCAGTGGATTTATCTTTTAAAAACATCAGCAGTTTAACAGGTAATACTCTTCGCTATATCGCTCTTTATGTAGGATATTAAGGGCTGCAAGAGGTCATTTACAATAAATAAATTATTAGTTCTCTCTGACTTAATGGATGAACCTATTAGGATGCACTTGTATAGTCCAAATCGAATGATAATACTTTCGGGGGTAACTCAAATCCATGTAAAATGTATGACTTAAAATCACTCTGAAATATTGATGTTTTGAAAAGAAACTGAAGTAATAAAACAGGGTCATGGCACTTTAAAATTTTATACATAACTTACATTAGTTGGGGGGGAAAGCTGTTGTTGGAATTTTAAGTTAAAGAAGTAAATTGTCAGAAGATCCAACTGAATAACACAAAGAAATTACTTATTTTTCCACTTGTGTGATGATCAGAGCTCTGACAGTGGGTTTGGGTGGGCCTCAGAAGATTATCACATTTCAGACTGGACAATGGCAGCCTGAAGTTTGGAACAGTTGCTCTTTAGATTTCTATGTTACGTTGGAGGGATTCATTAAGCCTCCAGTCCTTTATATTAATGAAAAAGATGGCAACACTAATACAACAGCACACAAAGTTACAGGCCCGTACTTTAGTAGCATTTAATACCCACTGTGTTTTATTTTATTTGGGGTTTCAGACACATGGATAGAGGAGCCCAACAGCGGTCTGAGGCCTCTAAAGAAAAATTCAGAGATGAAATATCCCAGCTGTTCGCTCCGCCTCAACAACAACAACATCACTGAGCTTCATGACCTCCAGAAGACTGTTAGCCATTTCCTGGCTCAGCCGGCACATCTAACCTGGTTGGATCTTTCCTTCAACAAAATCACACACATAGACCACGTGAGTGTCGTTATCAGCAGCTGTTTGTCTTTCTTTTACATCTGAAGTACATCTGAAGCTGGTGTACACATGTGTGTTCCAGGTCTTGTGTGAGTTGCGTGAACTGCGTGTGTTGTACCTTCATGGAAACAGCATTTTTATTCTGTCAGAGGTGGACAGGCTGGGAGTGCTGCCACATCTGCACACCATCACTCTGCATGGAAATGTGATAGAAACCAACAAGGCATACAGGTGGAGATTTTCTCAACTGTATTTTACACTAAACACTCGTCACACATGTCCCAGGGAGCTTTAATGTGTTTTAAATGGGAGATATTTTATAGAAGCTGATGATAGTTTGCTGTTTACAGAACCAAGTCCAGACAATCAGAAGCTCAGACACCTCAGAGGTGTAGAATGAGGGATTGCTCTCATTCTGCAGATGTCTGTAAGTGTGACATGAGTGCACGGCAAGCATCTAAGTTCACAACATTGTAACAGGTGCTTAAATGCAGATAGGGTTCATATTACTTGTCCTAGTCTGCATAGCAACACCGGTTAAAAAAACACATACAGTGCAGTGACTGCAGGCTCATGTCCATCTGCAGACAGAGGCACCTCTGTTTAAAACCGATTTCTAATGAGTGACAGCAGCTTCTTCATTCATTTAGAGCATGTTTGCAGCGCTGGTTACACAAGATAAAGTTTGGATGCGTTTGCAAAGACGAGGCCTTTTTAGTATTCAGTGTTATTTCTGTATAAATGTCTACAAAACGTGCCTGAGATATTTATTGGGCGTCTTTCTGTATGTAGGAATCGTGTGATTACCGTCCTGCCTCGGTTAAAGACGATGGACTTTAGTGCCATAACGCGACAGGAGCGAGTCTTGGCAAAGATCTGGCACCAGAGCAACAGCCGCTGCAGGAGCAGCAAGGTTAACCAGTGACTGCTGCCTCGTCTCCATCCATAAACTGATACTCTTTACCTATTTGTCAAGTGCACACTTTATTAAGCATGAAGCACACATAAAGGGATTAATCCAAACACTGAATAAAGAGGCGGACATTACTATTAAAAATCTAGCTGTATGATCTGGCATTGTATGGATGGCAAGCCAGTCCTTAAATACTAAGAGTATATGAGAAGGTGACTGAGAGCTGCAGAGAAAGCAGGAGGGTCACAGAGAGAAAAATAAAAAAGAAGAGGGAGAGGCTCTGGGAAACAATGACCCTTTGAGCATTAATATCAAGGGGTATGTCACAAATCTGCACCGATTTAATCTCTCACCTTTTTCTCAAAAAAAAAAAAAAAAGAGCTTATATGTGTTGCATTTTGTGTAGTAATCTCTTGTACTGAGCAGGTATGAGCTCAAAACAGGCCAAAAAGTGACAAAATTCAGCCTACTTCTGCTTACTAGCAGGGCCTATAACTCAGAACTAAGTTTAATAGTAATTTTGCATGACTTTATTAAATATACTAAAGGCAGTATACAAAAAAAAGCATAAAAAAGAGACACCTGACTTTTCTTTAAATCAGTTAACTCAAGCGTGGCTGATTGATGAGGCCACTGATAGTAACTGTTCTTCAGAATTAGTAGTGTTGTAGTACATTACTGTGTTCTTTATCCATAGATCACAAAATGTTGTCATTCACATCCAGATATCTGATCATTCATGTGGGTTTTGGAAATATTTTAATACTGTTTGCAACAAAGTTAAATTAAAGAAAGTGCTGTTGACCATCTCTGTAGCATCACTGAATAATTACATCTCACATAAGAGCACACTGGGGTCAGGACAGGAGCGATTTGTTAAAAGTCTTTAATGAATTAAACAAAACAAAAAACAAAACTAAAACTTTTTGGTACTAGCCTAAGACATTACAAACATATTTCAGGTAGTATTACACTTTTGAGTAACAAACATAAAGGGGAAAAAAATGCCAAGAACCCATTGCAAAAAGCTCAGATCAGTTGCGTGGTTTAAATAATCAAAGCCTAGCAGATTATCCCTTTTGTGTCTAGAGCGCTTCACCGTGCTCCCTGCCCACGCATACAGTCGTGCTCTCCTCCGAGGAGCAAATATATACTTGAGAAACAGAAATAAATAATCACAAAAAGGGATCAATTCGTTTTATTTGCTTCTATAGACTGATTGTTAACACCCTGCCCCCTGCTATAACGGTTAGTTTCTGATTATGAACGAATCCAATCATATTGCAATCTGCAGGGGAAACCTCTTTGTTTAAAAGCTTAACAAATGCAGGCCTTAAAAGGGTTCTTGTGTTTCATAAAAACTTATCGCCACAAGATCTTAGCCAATTCTGACCAGTGAAGTCTCTACAAAAAGGAGGGACTTCATACAATCCATCATGTTTAGTTTTTATATTCAAGCAGAAAATTCTGTACAAAGGCATGAAGACACAATATCTGTCCCTACACACACTCGCACACACCCAACCACGCACTTTCATCTTTGAATATTACACTTGAACTTCTGGCCTGCTCGTTTATTTAATGCTAGATAAGCGCAGAGGACACAGCGCCACCTGTAAACTCCAGAATTGTGACCCAAGAAAAGCTGCATCCTCACCCACCAGCCAAGGAAAGGTTATTAAGGTTTGGCCTCGACTGGAATAACAGATTACTCCACTGTCACGTGTCATTGAAATTCACTCTAACTTGGTTAGTGTGAGTTGTTTATGGTTGCCAGTATACTCCACTAAACGATAACATTTTAATTTTGGGAGAAAAAGCGTGTCATTCCTTTTTACTGGTGCTAATATTAACATTAACATTTTGTTGTTGCTCAGGGATAAAGACTGAAGAATTTCTGGTGACATCAAGGATGTGAAACAGAGCTAAACATATATGAAGAGTTAAGATTAAATCATGTTTGGGGGTTTTGTTTTGCTTTTTATTCCCCTGGTAAATAACATATTCAACATGTGGTGCAGTGATTATTTGCGATATTCCACGCCACAGTGATCCCTTTTTTTCAGTGGAGACTTTATCAAATGCATTGTATTAACCAACAGCCAACAGCTTTGTGTCAAAAATCCAACAGCTTTATCCCAGGTGAGTCCAACATACGTATCAGCAAGGTGACAAGCTAGCTCTGATTCTCAGAAAACAAAGAAACTAAAAACACTCGTGGAAAACTTTTTTTTTTTTTTTTCAGAGATCATCAAAAAGTTTGATTTCCACAGCTGGAGGCCTCGCTGATGTACATACGAGCTCAAACCCATCTTCCATTTGTCACTAAATTAATTACACTCGAGGACAGCCATGGGGTAAGACCCTACATTGTCTTCGTCTTTGAAGCAGTTTAAAGCAGAAAGCAGGAGGACCAAAATGTTTAATGACGGGTGGGGCTGGAGGTTGAGGATGCAGGAGTGACATGAAGAAAGTGGGACTGGAGCAACAATATGCAGGCCAGAGTTGCAGAATCAGGGAATGGCAAACTGGACCACCAAGTCTTCTTTAGCATCCACTTTGATTTGAGATATTGCACTGTAAGCATAGGCTGCTATCTTAGACACCTGCAAAGAAAATAGAGAAGTCAAATTCTAACCGCTTAGCAGTCTTTAAAATGACACGACTGGGGATTCTGCGCAGGAATCACACAGCCCCATTCAATCAGAGTATGTTACATATGGATGGATACCTGCTGAACATCTGAGTATGGCACCAGGTCACTCGCAAGTACTTGGTGGGGCTGGCTGGTGAGGGAGGGGAGAGCGAGGGCTTTGTTTTGAGGCAGACTGGTGCTCAATACAGTCATCTTTGTACTGAAGAGAGAAAAACAAAGAAATCAGCTGTGCTGCTATTTAAGTTCTCTTAAACCAGTAGACTGTGCTTTGAGGAGCTAGTGTTTAACCTGCACCTGTGTTTTAGTGTAAACGAGGTTGCTCTGTTTGGTAGAAATCAAACAACATGCTGAAGAGCCATTCAAAATTATTATGAGCCAGTAAACAAAACCCATCAAGCCATAAACCGTCTATTTGCACACCTGTATTGTCGAGCTCTGTCCATGTACTCATGCGGCTCCACCATGATGGCGTCTGCTGCTGAGACGTCGATGATGTTCCTGATGTACAGGGGGATAACGGTATGTTTATTACACAGACACTCTTGCGTTATTGTCAGTGGCATGGCTACATTTGCATTAAGGAGGGTCTTACTGTGCCGTCTTTGTCAGGATGGATGAAAGGAGGGCCTGTTCATTTGACAGCGCTGATGAGCTAGTTCCAGGGTTCCAGCCGGTCCCGCCATTTAGTGGTTTGCTGGGAGGGTTCGGGGAGATGAGCGGCTTTGTCTCTTCCTTAAACAAATCAAGAAATTTAACTTACTTCTTTTTCCTTCTAAATCAAAGCTAATTATGACAGTTGAGACCACTTTAAAGTTATCATTTATTTTGTTTTATTTTATTTATTTTACTTCATTATTTTGTGTGTGTGTGTTAATATAATTACATTATAGTAATGCAACAACGCACAAAGTATCACTTCTGCAACTTGTGGTGCTCTTACAAATACTCCAAAAGTAATTTCTTTAGTCTAAAACAAATATATGAGCACAACACAGGCAGAGAAAGATAGATCTTCACTCTGTCCCCATTGCTCCCTTAAACTGGAAAGATGCATGGAGGAAGAAATGACTTATTTCTCTAAACTAAAAATAGCTGGGAATCTTTAGGGTCATATGACTACATGAAAGTAAAATCCCAAATGTCCCTCACCTTGCCGTTTGTCCTATCTAACACGTTAGCAACTTATTCTTTACTCTTCACCTCGCTTTAAAACCATTTATATAAGTAAATAACTTTTTTTTGTTTTAAAAAACAAACAAACATCAAAACACATCTCTTTGCCTCTGGATCTGTTAAAGCTTTCTGAAGTCAGACTGTTTATCATCTTGGCTAACTTAACTGGCTTGTACTTCACAAAAGGCCTAGCCAAAGGCTAGCTTACAGTAGCAAGCTGCTAGCCCCTAGAAAACGACCACTTGTTAACGTCGTCACGCATTACTCACGTGTACCGTCTGCGGGGAAATATGCCCAAAGGGATAATACACTATTAGGTACTCCACTTTTAAATTGCCCAGCTTTCACATATCGGGTTTAGCCTGCTAACAGCTAACTACCTGAGTTGTGTTCTCGTTCTCGCTGCTGTAACAGCAACCCATGGCAACGTCCGACGGCCGACACTACACAACCCCGGCGTCCCTTCTCTCCGTCAGAAACCAGTCGTGCTGTTCTTCTCTAGCAAACATAAAAGTTGTCTCCAGCGTGGTTGTATTATAACCTCATCTAAAGGTAAGGAGCTACTGTCAGAAGCAGCAGCAGCTTCTCGAGCGAGCTATCACATGACAGTAGCTCTAACGCAACAACACAAGAACCACTTCCGGTTTTTGAGAAGCGACGTCGGACCTCGTCACGTGAAGAGGAAGCTTTAAACGTGAACTGAATGAATGATAAATAAATAGATAATATCAATCCATCCATTCGCTTCCGCTTATCCTTTTCAGGGTCGCGAGGAAATGAATAATATATTAATACTAATATATGACATTTTTAGTATGTTGCTTTTTGATGGTTTCATTATGTATTTTTTGTTTACGTACTGTTTTTGTAACGGTGAAGACGCAATGAAGGTAGATGAGTTTAAATACCTGGGGTTAACCATCCAAATCAATGGACAGTGCACAAAAGAGGTTAGGGTTAGAGTGGAGCCGGGGTGAAGTGGGTGAAGACGAGCGTCCTGTGAGATTTGTGCCAGATGGTAATGAGACCTGATTTTAAGTAGAGAGCTGGAGGTGGCAGAGCTGCAGATGATATGATTTTTAAAATTGAAAGTGAAAAGGATGGGCAGGATTAGAAATGCGTATATCAGAAAGAAATCTCAGGTTTAACACTGGCTGAAATGCAGCCAAAAACCTTACAGAGTCGCCACCATATTTTATAAACAGTTTGTGTTGTACTTGTTTCCTGACCTGCTGTATACACATTACACAGAACAATCTTATGACGCAAAAGGTTCATCACTCCATCAGACCTGTTTCCACTCATTTTCAGTCCAGTTCATGTGTAATTTGGCATACCTCAAACTTTTCTTCCCGACTCCCTTTGTGAAGAACAGCTTCTTGACAGACACCCTTCCTCTGACACCATTTCTGATGAGGCTTCAGTGAACAGTAGATGTATCTACTGTATCTCTACTGTATCTCTCAGGCCCCGTGTCAGGTCTTTGCTGGATTTTTGTTTCACTATGATTTTCAGATACTGTTTCTCTGCTTTAATTTCTTTGATTTCTTTTATCCTCAACTTGTGCAGTTTCCTTAAAGTTGTTAAGGACTTGCTGCACACCAAGTTTTAAGCTAATATCTCTTTTGGAATCACCGTCATTGCTGCAAAAATAATAATTTAAGCCCATCAAACTGTGTCTGTAGATTTAAGTTAATAAATGGGAACAAATTATTTGTTTTTGCAACCAGCTGGCAGTGATAAGATCGCTGTGATTCTTTGCTAAATTGCCTGTTAAGTATAGACACAACATTAGTTCATCTCTTAAGCTAGGTGACTTTATGTTTCCTACGTCAGTATTAAGTGGCTTACATTCCTCTGACAATGGTCAGGTACAAGGATTGTACTGAAAAATACCAGGTCTCTCTTGGAAATGAAAATTGAATCTCAGTGAGACTTTTACCTGGATAAATAAATGATTTAAAAAAAAAAAAAAAAGTAAAAAGCAAAAGAAGTGATTGAAAAAGCAGCATACAGTGGGGCAAAAAAGTATTTAGTCAGGGTTAAGTTCCCCCACCTAAAATGATGACAGAGGTCAGTAATTTGCACCAGAGGTACACTTCAACTGTGAGAGACAGAATGTGAAAAAAAAAAAAAAAAAAAAACCCATCCATGAATCCACATGGTAGGATTTGTAAAGAATTTATTCGTAAATCAGGGTGGAAAATAAGTATTTGGTCAATAACAAAAATACAACTCAATACTTTGTAACATAACCTTTGTTGGCAATAACAGAGGTCAAACGTTTACTATAGGTCTTTACCAGGTTTGCACACACAGTAGCTGGTATTTTGGCCCATTCCTCCATGCAGATCTTCTCGAGAGCAGTGATGTTTTGGGGCTGTCGCCGAGCAACACGGACTTTCAACTCCCGCCACAGATTTTCTATGGGGTTGAGGTCTGGAGACTGGCTAGGCCACTCCAGGACTTTCAAATGCTTCTTACGGAGCCACTCCTTTGTTGCCCGGGCGGTGTGTTTTGGATCATTGTCATGTTGGAAGACCCAGCCTCGTTTCATCTTCAAAGTTCTCACTGATGGAAGGAGGTTTTGGCTCAAAATCTCACGATACATGGCCCCATTCATTCTGTCCTTAACACGGATCAGTCGTC
Source organism: Haplochromis burtoni (assembly GCF_018398535.1). Classification (NCBI taxonomy): domain Eukaryota; kingdom Metazoa; phylum Chordata; class Actinopteri; order Cichliformes; family Cichlidae; genus Haplochromis; species Haplochromis burtoni. The sequence goes on along the minus strand of NW_024582521.1, from coordinate 1,405,639 downwards.
CTGTCCCCTTGGCAGAAAAACAGCCCCATAGCATGATGTTTCCACCCCCATGCTTCACAGTAGGTATGGTGTTCTTGGGATGCAACTCAGTATTCTTCTTCCTCCAAACACGACGAGTTGAGTTTATACCAAAAAGTTCTACTTTGGTTTCATCTGACCACATGACATTCTCCCAATCCTCTGCTGTATCATCCATGTGCTCTCTGGCAAACTTCAGACGGGCCTGGACATGCACTGGCTTCAGCAGCGGAACACGTCTGGCACTGCGGGATTTGATTCCCTGCCGTTGTAGTGTGTTACTGATGGTGACCTTTGTTACTTTGGTCCCAGCTCTCTGCAGGTCATTCACCAGGTCCCCCCGTGTGGTTCTGGGATCTTTGCTCACCGTTCTCATGATCATTTTGACCCCACGGGATGAGATCTTGCGTGGAGCCCCAGATCGAGGGAGATTATCAGTGGTCTTGTATGTCTTCCATTTTCTGATGATTGCTCCCACAGTTGATTTTTTCACACCAAGCTGCTTGCCTATTGTAGATTCACTCTTCCCAGTCTGGTGCAGGTCTACAATACTTTTCCTGGTGTCCTTCGAAAGCTCTTTGGTCTTGGCCATGGCGGAGTTTGGAGTCTGACTGTTTGAGGCTGTGGACAGGTGTCTTTTATACAGATGATGAGTTCAAACAGGTGCCATTCATACAGGTAACGAGTGGGGGACAGAAAAGCTTCTTACAGAAGACGTTACAGGTCTGTGAGAGCCAGAGATTTTCCTTGTTTGAGGTGACCAAATACTTATTTTCCACCCTAATTTACGAATAAATTCTTTACAAATCCTACCATGTGAATTCATGGATTTTTTTTTCACATTCTGTCTCTCACAGTTGAAGTGTACCTCTGGTGCAAATTACTGACCTCTGTCACCATTTTAAGTGGGGGAACTTGCACAATCGGTGGCTGACTAAATACTTTTTTGCCCCACTGTATGTACAAAGAAAAACTCTGGAAGATGTTCAGGAAGACTGAAGAACTTTTGTTCTAAAAGCCTACAAATAAACATAAAGAAGTTTGGCTCTTTGGAAACAGAGCATTAAAAATATGGGTTGGCTGAAGACTATTACCCAGTTCTGTATATGTGGACAGTAATTAGGAAGTTTACGTAACATATAGAACCAACAGGACACAGTATAGGTGGGGTTCAATAAAGGGACTTCCCTCGGTCTAAGCAGGTTAAGTTGGATTTAATTATAGAGTATTACATTACTGATGAATCAGCTTACAAGTATCCCACTTTGTTGTTCTGTATTGCCCTGAAGAGTACTTTTTTAATGTCCATGACAATCTTTAGGCGAAGTAGCAAAGTGCTGTGCCTCTGTCATTAATTCTCTGCTCTGTATTGAGTGACTCTAACTTGTCTGAACACTGTATTTCTTTCTTTTTGCTTTGAAGTAAGATAGAAAATTAGGATAAACCAAACTACAAATATTTAAGCAAGTATGAACTGCTCCTGCGTTTACAATAAGCTACTGTAGCAAAGTGTAAGATGATGGGGCAGGATAGGACATGTCATTGTACATGTGGCAGACTCGCTGGGAAAGATTAAAGGCTCGCTGATATGTCCTCGGGTTGTGTACGATGACAGGGTACCAAACACATTCAGCTTCCCAAACGCACGATAGTTACATTTTATTTCCAGCAATTAATTTCATACTGCTGCACTGTCACTGTTACTTTATTTGTTTGTTTGTTACTTAGACATACATTTCCAATTTTTTATATTTTGTAAAGTATCAAATAAGAGCAATTAAAAAACATTAAAACACATAGCAGAATGGCATAAAAAGCAACAGTTTAAATTATAAACTGTGTATCTGGGATGATCAGGAAGAGTACAGGAGTCTGATGAGGAACTTTGTCACATTTAGTCACACAAACCACCTGCAACTCAACACCTCAAAGACCAAGGAAGTGGTTGTGGACTTCCAGAGGTCCAGAGCAGGTCCAGTGCCAGTTCAGATAGAGGGAGAGGAGGTGGTCAACACATACAAGTACCTCGCGCTTTTAACATCTGCAGGAAGCTCCTGAGGATGTTTTACCAGTCGGTGGTTGCTGGAGTACTTTTCTATGCTGTGAGGTGCTGGGGGAGCAGCACAGCAAAGAAGGACTCACCCAGGCTGGAAAAACTGATCAGGAAGGCTGGCTCTGCGGTCGGCATCAAGCTGGACACTCTGGTGACAGTTGCAGAGAAAAGGACACTAAAGAAACTTCTGGACATTATGGACAATGCTGGGCATCCTCTGCACACGGTCATAAACAACCAGAGGAGTCTGTTCAGTGACAGGTTGCTTCTCCCAAAGTCAAGAACTAACAGACTTAAAAACTCCTTTGTCCCACACACACTGTTTAACTCCTCTTTGGGGGGGGGAGAGGGAGGGGAAACAGGAGGACAAAGCAGGGGGAACAACTAAGCTGTAGTGCCTCTTCACTGTGCAATACTTTTTGTTAATAGTCAACAGTGCAATAGACTCACATACTTGAAATGTGCAATTCCCTTGTATTCTTATTCCTATTTATTCTATTCATCCCTTTTGTATACTCTGTATTTATATATGTGTATATATGGTATATTTCTGCTCACTTTCTGTAACTTCTGTTGGTGCTGTGCTATTGGATTTAGAATTTCCCGGAGGAACCCACCCGAGGGATTAATAAAGTTTCATCTAATCTATTGTCAATACACAGACGTTTGGAGGCTGGTGAATATTTCTTATAAGTTCAAATAGCATTGCAGAAGTTTATTCTTTCTGTCTTGTGACGCTGCACACAAATGTTTTCAACATTACTGACAACCCAAACTAAGTAAACAATCCCTACGCCCCCACTGACACTGCCGTGGAGGCAGACAGCAGCGGTTTGATGGGGTGGGATTGTGACTGGGAGGCGCCTGGCCTCTCATTAACCCCCTGTTTCCTCCACACCTCTCTGTTTACACCTACATGCCGGTCAAGTCCAGACAGAAGAGCAGAAGCGCTTTAGACTGTAGACAAAACGATGCCTCTTTTTCTGCTCTCTTTCATTGCGCTCTTTGGAGTTTCTCACGCTTCTGACAGCGCGCCTCCGGAACCGTCGCTCTGGTTTAAGCCCACTTTTCGCTCCGTGTGCAAACCCATTCCGAGCACTATGTCTCTGTGCCACGGGATCGGTTACAGGAGCATGTGGATTCCAAACATGCTCGGCCATGATTCACTGAGGGAGGTCCAGCAGCAGTCTGCAGCCTGGCTGCCACTCATCTCCAAGCACTGCCACCGGGACACCAAGAAGTTTCTATGCTCGCTCTTCGCTCCGGTGTGTCTGCCAGAGGTCAGCGGGCCGGTCAGCCCCTGTAGGAACCTGTGCGAGGCCGTACGGGATGGCTGCGTGCCAGTGATGAGCGCGTTCGGCTTCCCCTGGCCTTATATGTTTAACTGCACCCGGTTCCCACACGAAACCGAACTCTGCATCCCCGTATCCGAGGGGCAGGATGGGCGGGAAACAGAGGAGGCGAAGCACGAGGAGGTGCCCAAAGGTCAGTGCACAAAGTTGTGTCATTCTCCACCAAAACAATTTTGTTTGGGGAAGTTCTCAAGTACTCAAGTACAGCTCTGAGGATGCGGTTTGCTAGACTGTGTTTTTCTTGTAGTAGATCCTTTTCTTTTATTTCCACTGCATTCATTAAGGAAATGTTGCTCACTCACTCCAGAAAAGCTTCTCATAAACACTGAACTTTCTCATGTTTTCTTTTTCATTGTAAATGTTCACAAGCTCTTCTAGTGTTTCATGTAAGATTTTAATAAGTCTTTAAAATGCAAGTGTTTGTCCCATAATCATAATCCTCATAGTAGCGTATCAACCCAATAGGGCACTTTTCTCTCAGACTGCATGCGTACTCGTAGGACAGAATGGGAGGCAGAGCCTTTCAGCTTTCAGGCCCCTCTCTGTGGAACAATCGCCCAGTTTGGATTCAGAAGACAGACATCTTTTCTACTTTTAAGATTAGGCTTGAAAATTTCCTTTTTGTTAAAGCTTATACTTAGGTCTGGATCAGGCGACCCTGAATCCTCCATTAGTCAGACTGCAATAGACCCAGACTGCTGGGGGGCTTTAACTCACTATGCTTTTACACATAGTTTACACCTCTCTGCATTTAATCATTAGTTATGATTAATCTCTGGCTCTCTTCTCTTTTGTCCTGTCTTCCTCTCCTCACCCCCAACCAGTCAGGGCCCCTCCCTGAGCCTGGTTGTGCCAGAGGTCTCCTCCTGTTAAAAGGTGTTTTATTCTGGGGGGGTTTTCTTCCCACTCTCATCAAATACTTGCTCAGAGGACGCTGTCTGATCTTTGGGGTTTTCTCTCTGTTATTGTAGGGTCTTTACCTTACAATATAAAGCACTGCGAAGCACTATTTTTCTGATTTGCTCCTATATAAATGTAATTGAACTGAAATTTAATTGACACATTTAACTTTAATGGAGTAACTGTTAAAGCCTCCGACAAGTACAATTGTCCAATAATAACAATAAAAATAGTAATTTTTAAGAAAACTACATGATTGTATTGTGATGTCACCCATTTTGAAAGGTTGTGCTTCCACTTTGCTGCATCAATAATACTCCAGTCATATGTAAACTGTACTAATTACACTTCACTTATAATATACTCTCTGTACTGTACATGGCATTGTTTTAACTTTGGGATATTTCATTTTAATTAATAACATTGCACTTGGAGTGCTGTAGTTTTACTTCATTTTTATAAATGTAGTTTACATTTCCTGAAGCCATTTTTCTGCTTTATTGCATTTTTCTCATATTACTTCTTTATTTTTGTCTTTAAATGCAGCACGTTTACTTAGAACAGATTTTTTAAAAACATTAATATACTGGCACTTTTACTTAAGTTTTAGTATTACTCTTTATTCATCCCTGAATGTAATTTTTACAGTACTGCAATCACGCCTCTTTCACAGCATCCATTTAAAAAATTCAATTCAGTTTCAACTCAGATTTATTTATATAGCAACAAATCACCACAACAGCCACCTCAAGACACTTTAGACTGTAAAGTTGTATTTCAAGTCAAGTCAAGTCAACTTTATTGTCAATTCTGCCACATGTACAGGACATACAGAGAATAGAAACTACGTTACTCTCAATCCCTAGATAAAAAAGCAAATGAACATTTAAATATAAGAGTGATTAAAAAATGCAGGTAAAATAATTAAAAAGTAAAAATTTAAATAAATAAATACAATACAATTTTACATATAACAAGAAAGCTATACAATATACAATATAATGGGTAAATGACATTGGGTGTAAACCAGGCAGAGTAGTGCAAATAGGCAAATTTTAATCCACTTTTACTTAAGGTTCTTACTGAAGCCTTAAGGTGTTTGGCCTGCTTTGATGCTGGGGTTTAATGGACGAAAGAAAACAAAAGAGAAAAGTTCCACCAAGGTGATTATTTTTATATCCCCACTGCAGACTGCTGCAATCATTTAACCATTGTCGTTTTCCATCCCCCCAGGGAGTGTTATTTGTGAAGCCTGCAGTCTGGCTGCAGAAGGAGAGATTGACATCCAGGAAAACTTCTGCCACAGTCCATATGGTGAGAACAAAGTGTTATAGATAACGTGGGCTCCAAATGCATCCTTTTCTTTTGTAGCATGCAATTTCTCTTGCAAAAACAGGACAGCTTATCTAGTCACAGAGACTGGGTGATTTACAACATGCATGAAGTGACACCTGTTGAATAGTGTTCTCCGTGTCTCTGTCGTAGCATTTAAGATGCGTCTGGGCAGCATGATGACAGTGGGGGGTGACCTTCAGCTGGTGCCTACGGCCCGCAGTCGCATCCTGAGATGGGCGGGGGGAGGGGCTGAGAAAGCAGAAGGAGTCGGAGGGGCCATGGCCCACAGCGCTTTGTGGCTCCAAGAAGGCGGCACGTGTAACTGTCCTGGTTTAGACTCTGCAGAGAGTGACGAGAATGAGGAGAAAAGTCAAGAGGAGGTGCAGATGGATAAGAAACTGACAAAAAGAGGAAAAAAGGTGGGGAAAGGTGGATGGTACCTTTCCCTTGCTCAGGCTGAAGAGGGAAGACTGGTGCTGACTCGACTGGTGAGGTGGAGCAGAGGGGACAAAGAGCTGAAGAAGTTCATCCGAGCTCTCCTCAAGCAGCCGTGTGCAGAGCTTTAAACAGCGAGTCATCCACATCTGTTCCTGCCCTGCAGATGATGCTTTCATTGTGCTGCGTGAATACCAGCGCTTTGCAGTAATGTACACAAAGTCCAGCAAAGGAGCCAGCTGCTAACTGGTGAACAGCTGATAGTTCAGACAGTTTCAGATAGCTACGTTAAAAAAATAGTAACATTTTTTTATTAAACCACAGCATCATCTTGACTTGTTACAAAATGTATCCTTGCATTATTATTGTCACTGAGTTTCCTCCATTAAAACGGAGCATTATTTTTACCAAAATGAGAAGCCAGAGACTTTACAAATGATCATCACCTCATCAACAAAGATAAGAGAGCTGGTGTTTGTGTACACTGCTGAACCACCCAAAATCATACCGGCAGGAACATTGCATTTTATTTTTATATATATATTTTTTTGTACATAAATGAGTTACATTTTGTCTCCTTTATCAAATTATTCACTGAATTAAGAAATCTTTTTGTAATGATCGCTGTGGTGGAGACCGATCTCCCCTCTCTGTGGTGACATGTCCATGCACACACAAGCAATATATTTATCTGTTTACTTCAATTTATTTTTTTAATCTTGTATTTTACTTGATACATCAATAAGGTTTTTCTTGATCCTTCCATCATGACTTAGTAAAGAAAGAAATTGGACTCCGCACAGAGACGCACACCTGTTGACGTTAACTTGAGATATCAAATGTCAGTTTCACACTGCCCTTGTTTCTCCTGTTGCTCATTTTATTTGTATTTTATTTTTTTTAAATATACTGGTTTCTTCATGTCACATGAAAAATGGCAAAACCTGATGTTAAACAGTTGTAGTTTTTTTCTGTTAAATGGGAATATTTATAGGATATATATATACTGTCATGCACGTGATACATAAATTATTCACAGCCTTGTGTCTCTGAGCTTCTCTTAAACACACACACTCTTCTCTCTGTGTTTCTGCACCTGCCTCAGCTCAAGTGCCACCTTTCAAAGTCTACTCTGCTTTTTATTAAACAGGTAAGTTTGTCTTTTCTTTCCGAGTAACATGGATTCTGTTCAGTGTGATGCAGAAAGTCTGTGGAGTCTACACTTATGTGGGGCAGTAGAAACATCTAGAGCGGCACAGCACTTTCTTTCACATTTAGCACGAGGCTATGGCGGCTACACCTGTTTCTGTGCAGATGTCATTTTGCATACATGAGTATTAGAAGTTCATTCGGCTCAGAAGTGTTTTGTGATTACAAATAAAGATCACAGTGTTTTAATTATTAACAGTTTCCTGTGTATGTACATTTATTTCTTTGCTGTAAAGAAATAATGATTAAATGAAAATTGTGGCTTTTCTGCGTCCTTGTTGTCCTTACTTACAGCTTAGGTCATATTTAAAAGCTAAACCAGACTACGTTACTGAAAAATGTACAACAGAGACACACTTTGGGAAATTTTTCTTAATCCAGTGCAGTATTACCTTCTGTTGTTGTTTTACGTGCCAGTACATCATAGTTTAAGCACATAGTGCATAAACAGAATAAGTAAGTGGTTTTGTAGTTTGGAGAGTGATACCACTGCCCCTGAATTATGATTCTTTATTTTTATGAGGACATCAGTTGATGTTTATTTAAAAAAGACAACTGCCTTCCTTCCTCAATGAACCTGAGCTAAGAAAAAATGCAATAATATAAATTCCCTTGTGCCAATCATGGAATTTCTAAATTTTAAAGGAACACACGCTTTTATAAGGTGTTGCAGGTGCATAAATTCTGTGGGAATCAGAAAGAGAGCAACAAGTATACTTCAGGTATTAGAGGACTTGCCAGTTCACAAAAACACCAATTTAATGATCCCCTATGGCAAACACCAGGCCGAAGATAGATACTTCCAGCAGAATTTGACCCAAGCAGGCGCAGCCATCAGCCGCGACCGAGTGGCGGGTGAGGTTAAAGAAGAGAGAGAAAAGAGGAGCACACAGAGACGAGACACAAACTATGGGAGAGAGCAGACATAATTTAATGACATGCTGTAAACGTGTGTGTGTGTGTGTAGACTATTTGTTCCCAAAGGTCTCCTCTTTTAGGTTTTCCAGAGCCATTCTATCAAAACATCTTTCAAAAACCCTTGTAGTCAGTGTTTACTTATACTTCTTGTAATAAATAATACAGGGCTCACTTTGTTAAAATATATCTGACAAATAACCGACCTGTGCATGTGTGTTTCTGTCTGTAGATGCTAGGATGGTGTCTCCTGCTATTGCTCTGGCCTTCCTTCCACTCCTGCTGACGCTGATTATCAGGTACCGTTACTTCTTTGTGCTGTTCTATCGGGCAGTCCTCATCAGGATATGGAAGGACTGCGTTACTGGTCTGAGCCGAGAGGAGCGTGCCTTTCAGTACGTCCTCACTCATGCCACCCCCGGAGACCCTGACAGTATCCTGGACACCTTTGATGTCTGGTGCAGCAAAGTGGAGTTCATCAGCAACATTGGACCTAAAAAAGGTAGAGATTTTGAACACAGCAAACGTAATCTTTGTTTGTTTGTTTTAAAAAGTAAAAAGCACCTTTAGGTGGGTATTTGCGTGTATGGTTTCCTTGATTTTTAGGAAAGATCCTGGACCGGCTGCTGATGGAGCACAGCCCTCTGACAGTGCTGGAGCTGGGTGCCCACTGTGGATACAGCACTGTGCGGATTGCCCGTTCTCTGCCTCTGGGCGCCAGGCTCTACAGCATCGAGATGGACCAGAGAAATGCCGCTATCGCTGAGAAAGTCATCCGCCTGGCAGGGTTTGATGATGACACGGTGAGTTAGAGAAGCATCTAAACAATTTGAAAAATGTTCTTTGTTCAGTACACTTCATGTGCCGCAGGCCGTCTGAAAGACCAGATACATTTGGGGCTTTATTACTCTAAATTTACTAAACAATGAGAGTTTCATACTTTTGATAATCATGCTGTGCTTTCCTCAGGTGGAGCTGATTGTCAATCCATCTGATGAAGTGATCCCTCAGCTGCGCTCTGACTACAATTTAGAAAGACTGGATTTTGTCTTCATGGACCACTGGAAGAAATGTTACCTCCCTGACCTGCAAGTAATGAGAATAAATTACTAGACAGGATATTTGTATATATTATATAATATAATATAATATAATATAATATAATATAATATATATATATATATAATATAATATAATTAATATAATATGTATATTATATTATATTATATTATATTACATTATATTATATCATATTATATCATATTATATTATATTATATATTTGACTTAAAGGTTTGCGCTTTCCTACTGTTACCCACCCAGCTGCCTCACTCGCTGTCCCTGTGTGTTACAGATGCTCGAGGGCTCTGGTCTACTGGGAAAAGGATCTATTATCCTGGCAGACAACGTGCTGTTTCCTGGTGCTCCAAAGTTCCTTAGATATATTCGCAAGAGTGGCCTGTATGAATGGAAGATCCACCGGGCCACGCTAGAGTATAGCAAGGGCATCAGGGATGGGATGGCTGAGCTGGTGTACCAGGGAATCAAGTAGATCATGACATCATGGCAGGATTTCATATTGTTACTCAAACACACACTTCAGAAACAGAAATGTCCAAATTCTTACTTCATCTAAAGGGGTATCGTTTCAATTTCTAGTCTGTGTAACAATACAGCTCAACCTGTGAAGAAATACCTTGCAAAATAACTCACTAGTGCATACTGGGTAAAGAAGGAGCTTCAAGGTTTACTGCAGATCCCGTTTGACCAAGTGCCCCACCGATTTCACAAGAGATAATTTACTGCAACATTTACCCACAAAAACAAAACAAAGCTAAATTAAATCTTAAAACAAAAGGCTGACACTTTCTATATAGAGAAATATAAACAATCCCCAGTTTAGGTATCTCATATGCTCCAATCACCTTTTATTCTACTGGGACTTTGTTGTGACTTCTCAGCATCTCATGTCTTTTCTTTTGTTTAAAAGACTCAAACAACTTTTTTAAGGCTTCTTTTTTCTTACTCCCAAATTTGAGACTCACAAAATTTAATCTAAATGCAAATTAAACCTAAATTAAAATAAAATTTTTATTAAAGTACATGTTAATATTAATCACCTGTCTTCCCTCAGTTGAACTGCAAGCATTAATTCTTAAACTCTTCCCTGCAGTTAAAGTCTAATTATATAAACCTTGGCCATCCCACCACCAAAATTCACCAAACTTTTTATTGAACTACAAGTGACGCGTCACATCTTGTTAGATTTTATTAATAAATTCAAATACACAAAAACAGAAACATGGTTCAGTTAAAATAATTTACAACTTCAGCAGAAGTAGAGAATGCCATGGTTAAATATTCTACAACATAACCATGACAGAACTCCGTGTCTCATATTTAAATATCTGTTAGCAGCTTTTGCTTCTGACATAGTTCAAAATATAAAAAGTGTCTGATCAGAATACATGTCCTGGGGTTTTATGAATGCTCTGCTGAAGGCATTTCTGTAACATACAAAACACTGCTGGGAAACAGAACAGGACTATATGGTGAAGCAACTGGATGACTCTTGCATAGGTCAATAAGTTATTTTGCTGACTTGACGTTATGGTCATGCTTAGTCTGCTGGTTGCAGACGCTGCTCTGCATAACTGTAGATAGCAAAAGTTCAAGGTTCACGTAACGGATCAGTGGGCCTGCTGCTACCACTGCGTGAAGGTTTTCCCGACTTGATACAAAAACAACACTACTTAAGAGCACCACACAATTGGAGCCACTTTGATTGGTTTAAAGTATTTTCCACAGTCACACACTGTCAATTGTAATTAAATTGAAGTTAGAAAAAATGCACTGATTTCTCAAAGTATCTTATGGTGATTCTTCAGCATTGTTCTTTCACTAATTTCACACATAAAAACATGTCAGAGACTGAAGAGCAGCAGTTGTATTTTAAGCATGGAGTGGAAACCCAGGGCCAGCCTGATGAAAACCAGTATTGTCTTAAATCATCCACTGGTCTTGGTCTTGGTCTGGTCCTTCCATATCCACCTGACAGAAAGAAACAGAGCTAGATTAGAGGCAGTTTTGGTAATGGAAAGAAACTGAATTAAATTTAGATACATGTATTTTTACCAAGTCTTAACATTAAAACACCTCATGACCGTTAGGGTTTGTGATACTGTCGCCTGGAAGAAAAATTATTCAAATCATAAAGAAAAGCACCTCATTTATCTCGCCATCATCAGGTGACTCGTTGTAGTCGTTCATCTCATCCATGTCCTGCATGTCCTCTTCATCTTCTGAGTCTTCCTCGCTGTCTTCTTCATCTTCGTCATCTTCTTCTTCCTCCTCTTCGTAGCCTGCCTGCACCCAGTAAATGCAGACAGTATGAATGGAGGGGAACAAAGTATGTAACAGTCTGTTTCACACTGTGTCTATTTTGTGTTTAAAAAAATTTTTCCGTTACCTCAAAAATTGGTTTTCCAATGGGCATCAGATTGTTGTCTTTCTCAGCAATGCTCTGCAGCTACGGTAGAGACAGTTTGCACATATTAAAGTGTATGAAGTCTCATAATACGATCAATAGACGGATCATGCATGGCCAGAGATGTTGCAGCTGTGGAGCTTGACTGATCTGAGGTTTCAGAAAGGACAATACTGTCCAAGTTATGCTAAGTACTGAACAATCTTTCACACCGTACTGTGTATAGTATTGTTTTAACTTTGTAACATTTAATTTTGACTAAACATTGCACTTTGAATGCCTTAGTTTTAGTCTTTTTTTATATATAGTGTTTACACTTTCTGTTTTTCACATTTATAGTTCAAGTTAGAACGATTTCCTCCTGGGATTAAGATGTATTTATAAGTTTATTTATTATTTTGATTCTGATAAAGGAAAAATAATAGAGCCACCAGTAATTATAGCAGACTACAGGACTTCTATATGACTTTTAGCCTTTCGCAAATACTCAAACTAATAACTTATAAACTAACACGCGCAGGGTATATAAACTCATCGTAAGTTAAATGGAAGCAACAAAATAGCATAAAGATGGAAAATACAAGTCTATAATTGCTCTGGGGAGCCTTTACCCAGGTCTGGTGCTGCTGCTCTTGCTGGTGCAGCTCGGTCTCATCCACACACGGTCGGTCCAGATTAAACCACAGAGACTCCGTTATCCGGGGCAGCAACGACGGAAACAGCGTGGACATTTCTGTCACACCACAGAAATGAATTCCATAAAACAGAAGCCGGAGTTTGCGTTAAGACAACAAACGACAGAGGAACAGCTAATACGTCATTAACGGTCGATTTAAAAGTCCTCCAGTTTAAGACTCACAGACTCTAAAATCTAACACTCCCCTGATATTGTGGATTGAAAATGATGTGATATAATCAAACAATAAAATTACTTCGTGCTTAACCTTACCCGAAATCCACAGTCTGAGTCCCTGTCAGTGGCTCGACAAAAATTCAAAACAAATTTTACCGGAAACTGCTGGTGTTCACCCATAAAGAGTCCTCCTTTCTCCAGCGGCTCTCCATAAAGGTTCCCTTTTCGGAGCATGAGCCACGTCTGTGGCACGAGAGGTTCTAAATAAAGTAGAAACACTAATGAGCTTTAACTAAAACGTGTCACGGCGATATTAATGTGTGTGAATGGGTGGATGACAGGTTGTGTAAAGCGCTTTGGGGTCCTTAGGGACTAGAAAAGCGCAATACAAATACAGGCCATTTACCATTCTTTTTATTTTAATGATCGGTATATGCAATAAAACATGTTATTTGTCTTTATTTTATTTAATTTTATGACATGGTGTTGACAAGCTGAAGGAGAACTGGGATGTCATCATCATCATCAACAACAGGTTAAACTGGAAGACCAACACAGAAGCTGCATATAAAAAGAGGATAAAGAGATCCCTCAGCCTATACAGTAAAATGATGGAGACTTTCAGTCACTCAGGAACTGGTCACACCCAGTGCCCTCCAATAGTAACTGTTGGTGACACCAGCAAACTAGATTAGAAAAGAACAGATTAGAAAGATTTGCTCTTTGAATGCCTGCAAACTGGACACATTTGAAGCTGCGGTGGAGAGAAGGTCACTGAACAAGCTGTAATCCATCATGGAGTACCACCCTCTGCACCACTTAGTGGGAGGAGCACCGAGCACCTTCTCTAGCAGTCTTGTGTACAAATGGTGATTTAAACTAAAAATTTCAAATTTGAATTCATCACTCCATCAGACCTGTTTCCACTGGTTTTCAGTCCGGTGCTTGTGCAATTTGTCTTTTCTCCCTGTTGCTTTTCTTTAAGAATGGTTTCTCGACAGCCACCACTAAGACCATTTCTGATGAAGCTTTGATGAACAGTAGATGGATCAATTGAACCATCTCTCAAGTCCTGTCTCAGACTTTTTGCACACCAAGCTGAGATATGCCACGTTTTCAGCGAATAGCTCAAAGATGAATTATCTTCCTTGTGCAAAAATATTACTTTGTCCCAGTCAAATAGATTCGACTGAATAAATGGGAATAAATAATGCATTTTTGTAGCATGTTGCTGGTAACAAAGTGACTGAAAAAAAGTAGTGAGTAAAATGAGAGGTGAGTAAAGACTTTTGCACAGTACTGTATCTGTCTGGAAGAGTAGCATCTGCCATATATTATTATTATTAGTAGTAGTAGCAGTAGTATTGTGTATTATGTGATTAGTGTATATCAGCTTTAAGCAACCCATAACACAAACACTCTTTCAAACTATAGGAAGCTGCTGAGATAACAGAATTTATTGTCGTAGTTCACGGCTGGTTTCTGTAAATGCTGCTGAAGTTGAACATTCTTATCAGTAGGTTCAGAGCGTTAACCTCAAGTATAAGCACATTCATGCACATGCAAAGAAATTACTCTCTTGAGTGCGTATGTAAAGTTTCTTTTATCTTTGTCATGGTGAGAGCACAAAAAGTACTTACTCACAATCCTTTTGATCTTCTTATTGTCATCCCAGGTCACGCTGCCCTGTCACAACAGCTTGTGTGTGTGTGTGTGTGTGTGTGTGTGTGTGTGTGCGTGCGTGCGTGCGTGCGTGCGTGCGTCTGTATGTCTGTAAGAGAGGGTGGTGGTGAGCAGGTTAAACCTTGAGATAAGACTGATATTCTTCATGGCCAGATGTTATAAAACTGGAAAATCACATGCTCACAGGAACTGCTGACTGGTAACAAATTAAAGAAAAATCTGACATCAAGAGTGTTAAAGTAGCTTATAGATAGCCTGGCACTGGTTCTACAGTTATCTGACCAGATGCAATATCACTCTTCTATGAGATAGTCCCGCCCTTGGTGTTTATGATGGCAGTGGAGAGGAATGTCTTACATGGTGGTCCACATGCACATGCACACTTCATATGGACTTTGGACTTTGAAAACTAATTAGTCAAAAGCACAGCAAGTTTTCACATTCATTCGCTCACACTCTACCCACACAGTCAGACGCGTGCACACACACAAACACGCAGTCGGGCACAAATCTGTGTTTGGAAATTCTTGTTTGGTCTTGAGAAGTGTGTTAAAGGGCATCTGCAGATACAGCTTTGTAGGATCATCCCTTCAAGAAGGAGTCATCACCAAATCCAAAGGTAAAGGGAATTTGTTCATTATTACTTTGTCTCTAAATGAATTTTCACCACAGCTGCATCTACTTTGTGTTTCTAAACTATACGATAATACACAGCTACTTCTATTTACATGCATATGGATTACTTTATCTATATATGATGATTAGAGCTTTACAAAATCATTGACGAGTTTATCTTTCATGTTTTTTAATGTTTGTCTTTTAAACGCAAAAAGGTGTAGAGACACATTTGCTCTCTGACAGAGTTCACTTTATAGCTTACATTGTGTCCTTTTCCATTTATGCTGCATTCAGGAGCCACACTTTATTTGTTGCGGTATTGTGGGTAAAGCTTTCTCATGTCTTATATTTAGTATTTAAAAGAACCCAAAAGTCAGATTAGCAGAGAGAAAAATCACACGTGGGACAGAGTAAGTAAAAGAAAGTAAGTAAAATTTTATTTATATAGCACCTTTCTGGATAAAAAGTTCACAAAGTGCAGGTAAACGGATTCCACAAAAAGAAGTGAACACAAAGCGTGGATCGTGTTCAAGTGTGTGCCGTCGGTGCTGAAAACCGACATCTGAAAGATTATGAAGCTGGAGGTTTCATTACTCTCTGGCCACAATTCACTGAACCAGCTGCAAAAGAAGATCAAAACTATGCTTCACGTTTGATAAACATCGTCATGAATTCCCTCTTACTTTTGCTCTTTTGCTTCCACCACGATAAAATCAAACTTCCTGCACAGCTCTTTCTCAGTGTACTCAAGAGACCATGAAATATCTCTGTTTTCTGCATTATTCGCTTGCTTATTATGCACCAGTCTACCGTTGTGTTCAGTGCTGTCAGCCGCTTTTTGTTTGTTTTGGTTTTTGGTTTTTTGGGGGGTTTTTTTTTTTAAATGACCACCGACAAGAAAACCTAATTTCTGCTGTTCAATAAAGAAATTTACCTGATGCTGAACAAAGCAAAGCAAAGTTACAGAGGTTTTATTAGAGAGCGTTTTGCAATTCGGCATAATTTTAAGAAGTTTAATGTTCATCTGCTGATTCATGGTTTTCTTCTCTTTTGCCTACTGCAGAATATTTTTAAAGGTTATCTGCTATAAAAAGCCAGGCCAAGAAAATCTCCTTCATGTTTTTCCAAGTTTTATCCCCACTTACACAGAGGCATCTCCTGTGATGCTTACACCTCTGGTAAAGTCTCACAAGTTTCAGCTTTGTTTTTATACATAGATATAAAAATATGGATATGTACTGATAAATGATGACAATTATGATATTTCTCACTGTCTGAGTCAAAATTGAATCGAATTGAATGGAATCGGGGATCTAATCGAATCGGGACTTGAAATGGATACCCAGCCCTTATTAAGTCATCACCACATCAATCAGCTTTGCTTAGCTGTTCTTCCTTGTAATTTTTTTGTCCAGTTTGGAGTTCTATAGCTTTAGAGAATTCAGGTTGTCTTCTTACAAAAAAAGCAAAAACAAGGACTGTCCGGATTACCATAAACTCTAAACTTTGTCACTAGGTCTGTTACTGAAAGAGATCTACACCAGGGCTGTTAAATACTGTAAATACTGTTAAAATATTAAATTAGTACCTATGACCAAACAATCCAGACACCTGCCTGCTGATGGTAGAAAATTAACTAAGGTCAGTAAAATGCTGTTCGTCAGACTCGGGTTAGAGGTCACAGGGAGTTGGCTGCTATCCCATACTATTTCCTTCTTCCCATTATTGGCCTCTTTATAAGCAGTATTAAGATTTTTCCCACAACCTGCTGTTGATGCTTCCCTCCCCTACAGTCATGTGGTCCGTCCTGGCCTTGCTGCTTGCCCTCTCTGGTGGAGCCATGTCTCTGGACAAACTGAACATGTGTATGGATGCAAAACATCACAAAACAGAGCCTGGCCCTGAGGGACAACTGTACCAGCAGGTGATAATTGCAAACATAGCACTGTCGCTAACGTTTCCCTTCTTGTCTTGATTTAAACCCCAAGGAGCTTGGTGGAAAAAACATTTTTTTAGTTCTAAATCCATAAAGTGATTCTGGTTTCCTTTTTCCAGTGCTCTCCATGGCGAGATAATGCATGCTGCACAGCCAACACCTCTGCAGAAGCCCATGACGATGCCTCCTATCTCTACAACTTCAACTGGAATCACTGTGGTACTATGAGCAAGGAGTGCAAAAAACATTTCATCCAGGACACTTGTTTTTATGAGTGCTCACCACACTTGGGACCCTGGATACAACCAGTGAGTATTCTCATCCACGTGTGCATTTGAGTGTCTAATGTTTGTCTATATTTTTGTCACTAGATGGCAGCACAGGAAGTTGAAAGGACAGAAATGGTCTGTTGTTCAAACAGAATATATATATATATATATATATACACACACACGCAGTAGTTAGAACTATGACGGAAAGGGGCTTATTTAGTTCATCACTGATTATACTAATCAGCCAATGGTGTGCATTTGTGTAGGTGGATCAGAGCTGGCGTAAGGAGCGCATCTTAGATGTGCCTTTATGTAAGGAGGACTGTGAAACCTGGTGGGAAGACTGCAAGAATGATTTCACCTGCAAAACTAACTGGCACAAGGGATGGGACTGGAGCTCAGGTGGGGCCCACACTTGGAAAAGCAAAGCAGGCATGCATGTTTGCGCTTGCATTTCTCTTATAAACCACAGCAAGCATATTCCCAGTTTTGCAAAAACATTTTCACACAGAGATTTTTTGTTGTTGTTGCTTTTACATTTACATCTATGCAGAAACAACACTATTAAAATTTATCAAATGCATTCAATTCTGTCACAGGTATCAACAAATGTCCTGAAGGTAGCAAGTGCAGTAAGTGGACTGATGTTTTTCCCACACCCAAATCCATGTGTGAAGAAATCTGGTCCAACTCTTACATCTATACCACATACACCAAAACCTCTGGGAAATGCATGCAGCTCTGGTTCACCGGCACAAACCCCAACAAGAAGGTTGCTGAGTACTACCTCAACAATGGGCAGCAACAGCAAAGCTCTGCTCTGCCAACACTGCTCTTCCTGGCTGTCACATCTCTCTCTGTAATGATTCATTAAAATTAATATTTCTGACCATTGCTGTATCACCTTGAATTAAAACAGATTTCTTAAACCTTTCTGTCAGTCCCTGAGCCACTTCATGTACAGTAAGACCCCTTTGGCTGGCATTCTAGTAAAATTCATCAACTAGAAAATGTCAGGTATTGATGATGCAAAAAATATTCTGATAACAAAAGTTACCTGCTTGGGAATATACTAGGTAATTAGTTTAAACAGCAGCATAATCACCATCAGAAGTCCAAATCAGTTAATAATGCTCAATACATAAAACTTGTTTCATCTACTCTCATTACTGTGGGGAGCAGCTGGCAGTTCTCTTTTTTTGTCTTCCTCTTCAGGATAAAAAAAAGAGAAAACAGACATAAAGAACAAGATTATAATTTCATCAGCCAACACAGCAATTTTGTGTCCAGACAAGTGCTGTACAATCAAAGATCTGTGTAGACAGGGGAAATAAAACAAAAATAAAGTTGTGCTCCTGGAGAAGCCATGAAGAGACACATGCCACATTCTGTATTACTGCACAGCTCTGGAATGATATTTCTCTTAAGTGCAGTCTATGGATCAGCTTAATAACCCCTTCACAACCTCAATGACCAGGAGGGAAACTGTAAAACTGACCCTGGGAAAATGTTTCTCCGTGCTGGGCCCCAGTGATCGCACCATCACATGATCAGTCCGGGGCCAGCCAGTGGTTAGTGGGCTCTGCTGCTCGGTAATTATGGGGTTCCAGTCCCCTGAGTGTGTGTGTTTGTGGCAGAGAGAGAAAGACAGAGAAAAAGAGTGAGAGCCTAACTCCCTCCATGTGTACACGTGTTTGATGTGTGCCTGTCAATGCCGCATGTGAATGTGCTCCATCAGGTCTCTGATAAAGGCTTTTGATTGGTTAAAATGTAACCACAGATGCCTTTGGAGGCTTAAGGATCAAACTGAGATGCATATTTATGTACCCTGTACTTAATCAAGACTTCATATAAGTACTTGAAAAAACTATAACTATAACTTGTTGTGTTTAACGTACTGATAACAACACCCTTCCTCGTGATACCACTGTTCATTTAGCATATCGAGTTCAGTCTGTTTATCTCACCCTAGTCTTTCCTGTTTCTTCTGACAGCATAAACAACACCCACAGAACTTCTGTATATAAGAGTTTGAATTACAGAAGACGGTTTGCCAAATTTTTGCCAAATTATGTTGGTTCTTTATGGTAAACAAAGTACACTCAGTGCCCGCTCAATCACAACTGCTTTAAAGACACATTCCTGAGAGATTTTGGTACATATTACCATGACATCATCATGCAGATGCTGCAGATTTGTGCCACCACATCCCACATCCTAACAGTACTTTATTGGATTTAGATCTGGTGACAGTGGAGGGACTCTGAGCACAGTGAACTCTTTGTCATGCTATACAAATCAGTTTGAGATGACTTGAGTTTTGTGACATGGAGCATTGTCCAGCTGGAAATAGTCATCAGAAGATGGATACACCATGGTCATAAAGGGGCATGGCATTGTCAGCAACAATAGTCAGGAAGGGTGTGGTGTTTAAATTGTGCTCAGTTGGTACTAAGGATGCCAAAGTGTGCCAAGGAACTATCCCCCACACCACTAAGTTATCAAAAGCACCCTGAACCATTGATGTGAGGCAGGATAGTACCAAGGGCTGGTCAGACCAATAGTTATAAGGGGACCCAAAAGATTATTGACCACTCAGAGGGAATCTGTAACTGAGGGGTACCGCTGAGGGGACCCTGGGGAGTTGGCCCATTGGTTCTTTTCCAGGAGAGGTGGACATTGATAGAAGAGAGCAGGCATGTGGTGAAATGAGGTAAGAGCTCCAAAACAGCTTTACAGTAGAAGTTGACCAGCAGAAAGGAAACAGTTTCGTTCTGCACATGAGAAAACCACTTATTTAGCCAGAATCAGACTTTTATTAATCCCTGAGAAAATTATGCATACATATGTAGCCAGGAGGAACTGGAAAGGTGGCGAAAGAGCACTAACACACTGAGAGGGTAAGTTAACAAAGGTGTTGCAAAACAACCTGATGAGGAGGCTGATAATCTGGTGGAGGCTGGGAGCAGAAACAGCTACGTTTAAACAGTGACTGATGAGACTGATAAACACCAAACAACCCAGCATTTGACCAAGACAGATGGATCCATGCTTTCATGATGTTTAGACCAGATTCTGATCCATCCCATGATCTAAATGTTTTTCCAAACTTCTTTTGTGCAATTTTGCTGACACTGTGTGAAGCCTCAGATGCAGCCTCAGTCTGGCCACTCTCCTTTGACCTCTGACATTCACTCAGAGACCTGCCGCTGGCTGGATATTTCCTGTTTTACAGACCATGCTTTGCAAACCTTAGAGACATTTATGTGGGGAAAACATTTTCTTAAATGTTCAGATTAGCTGGCACCAACAATCATGCCACATTCAAAGACATTTAAATCACCTTGTTTCCTCATTCTGATGTTCAGCTTGAACTCCACTTGATCATGCCTATATGCCTAAACACACTGAGCTTCTGTCACATGATGGCTTATTAGATCATTTTGTTCACAACCTGCGGAACAGGTGTACATAAAGTGACTGCAGGTGAGTATAAAGACAGTATAAAGACAATCAGTCCACTAAGAAATAATTTAAAAAGCCATTCTTGAAATATTAATGGAGTTTTTGCATTTCATCAAGTTAAAAATGATACCAATTGCAACATTCCCCTGACACCAGCAACCATTAGTTACTCTACGCAACTAAACTGGGCTAATTAATGCCTACAAAGCAGCAGAGTTACAGTCAGTGGTAGACAAAATGTTTTACAGATAATAAAGGAGATACATTTCTCTAAATGTCAGCGAATTCTGCATGTGAATATCAAAGAGTAAACAGAGAAACTAAAGCTAAAAGTGTGGCATCAGTGAATTACAATAACAAATGACGCTAACATTGTGGAGTACTAAGAAATAGCCAGTAATTTGGCCTCCACAGGCTTAAAATCTCAAGAATCAAGTGTCTATGAAGTTGTCTTTCCTGTGTTGCCCAGCAATGGCCATTACTGGTGTGCTGTGTGCTGTAACAACTGCAGCAGACAATTGTGGTTAGCCAAAAAGACAAGAATGAGTTATTTACGCTACATTTTGCTGACAGTGTAGTTTTAAACTCATGAGACATCTTGCAATATGCTTTTATGATCGCCGCATGCAGACACATTGTTAAGCCACACACTTTTACAGTTTCACATTCATCTCACACACACAGTGTGATGCCATAACCAGAAATAGCACTGGGATGGCTGCTGTCCCCGTGGCTATTAATACTCAGCTATTCTGAGGTCATTGGCAACACACGTTGCTCTGCCCAACTCTCACTCTCTCTCTCTCGCTTTATGCCTATATTCTTGCTTGTTCCATAACATCCTTCAAGAGTCAGACTTGATTCTGGGCAGGGGAAAAAGGCTAAATCAGAGTAACGGGCAAATATTTCAAAATGCTGGGTTACTCCTGTGGTTTGTGAGACTGGCCCTTAGGTGGGCAGTTACACCTTGTGGGAGTGCATGTGAATGTGTGTGGTCTGGAAAAGAAAAGGATTGCATAACTGGATTTAAGCTTGGGAGAAATGACTGCAGCTGGGCCTCCTCAGTGGCTGTAGGTCACACTGATATTCAAAGAGGAAAGCCCTCTGGCATTAGTCAAGGCTTTGACTATGCAGGCTAAGTGACCGGGACACAAGAGTAGGAGTGTGTCTTTCAGTTACTGAAAGCTTTTTAATAATTTGAATGAAAATCTACTACTCATCACTTTGGAAAAAAAAACATCTAAACCACATTTTAAATGTTAGTAATCTCATAGGAAAAACTTATCCAAGTACAACAGTACTGTACCCAAAGTGTTTAGTAGTTATGGTACTTACCTCAAAGGTCTACAAAGCACTTTAAGATTACAGATTGTTAAGGTGCGATCATTTGAGCCATAATATACTGTATTAATGCATTATATACTGTTTATTGATGTGTATTAAACCAATATCTTAAGCTTTGTAGTGGAGTAAAGCCAAATATTTCTCTTGAAGTGGACAGAGGCGCAAAGAAGCTTAAAATGAATTTACCTTACACTTGTGCTCATTTATTCTCTATCTTCTTTCCTCATTTCTCTTTATATTTATCCATCACATGAGATCTTCATCTCTTCTTCTTTGTCAAGTTTGTTAGTGGCAGACATGAAGGTGAAACCCACTTTACGTGCTTTTTTCTTTACAATAAAATGACGCAGTGGAAATTCGCCCACAATTTGTTTTATTTTGAAACGCCCGAAAGGAAATGTTTTTTTCCGACCCCACGGTGACTTGACCGACTTCGTCCTGCTGTTGCTCCCTGGTCTCCACTGTGGATTTACATACCCTGATTTCCGTGGGACTGGGAAGAGAAGGGGGAGGGCGGTGAGCCTTTCAGGAACTGAGGAAGCAGGCGCAAACGGCATAACTTAACAAATTAACAACTTGTGTGCTCGCCGTCGCTTCTGTGGCGCCTCCTGCCTTCTGTCGGAATAACGGCTGCTTTTCTGGCTCTCTTCGCTTCTCTCGCTGGATCATTTTCCTATACTGGAGGAGGGCTGGGAGTTTTTTCGGAGGAGACGGGAAGCAGCTTGAGTTTAACCCGGTTGGAAGGGCTGTGGCCATGGCCGGGGGTGGTGGTGGCGGCGGCAGTGGGGCTTCTCCGTTGGGCCCCGCACCGCCGATGTGGTATCACCGGGACCTGAGTCGAGCGGCGGCCGAGGAGCTGCTTGCCCGAGCCGGTAGAGACGGGAGCTTCCTGGTGCGGGACAGTGAGAGTGTCAACGGGGCTTACGCTTTGTGTGTACTGTAAGTAACTTCGTCGGCCTCGTTGTGCTTTGTTTACCTTGGCTTTAGCTAGCACACATGACCAAAAGGGGTCATGGTGTGTTCTCTGTAATTCTGCAAACTTTATAAACTCCTCTCTTTCTTTTTTTTACTCCATCATTAACTTTTCTGCTGTAGACGCGATCAAACTGTAGCTGAAGTGTGCCTAGCAAAGCGTTAAGTTGTTTGTTTACTTTCTTCTGGAAGCCAAAGACAGGGATAGAGAGACTGCCTGTCTGCCCTGCAGTGAAACCCCAGCATGGCACACAACTTTAGGGCTGTCCCTGTCTGTCTTGTGTCTGATGTGGTCGCCTGCAGCGCCCTTTTTACAGGACTCTGCTGCAATCAGCCTGCGGGCTGTGAGCAGTGGCATTAAACTGAATGGTCGTGGAGGTAAATATAAGCATGCATGGGCTGGTGAAGCTTTGCTTTAATTTGAGGTCGGAGATGTGGTGAAAGAATGGGCCTATCCGAGGAGTTGTACATAATATAGTATATCATGAAATGACACAATATCAAAGGAAAGTTAAGAGCGTCTGTACTTAGAGGAAGTTAGGGCAGCCACCTTGTTAAATAAATGACGAAAGACTGCCCATTCATTACACAATGGGGACTTTTCCACCAAACACCTACATGTGTAACAGTAACACAACAGTGCATTCACCTGAGAAACTGATGCAGGAACAGTGCTGTCAGTGTCAACAGTGGTTGAGGCAATGTTAAATGAACCATGGCAAAGGGGTGTTTAACTACAAATGACTAAAAGGACTTACAGCCACACACATAGAATACACACTGTTCAGGTTCAGAGAAATATCAGGCCGCTGACATTCACTTCACCTACATCCCCTATCTGATAAGTTTACCCCATGCTGAATCCCTGGGTGTGTAGTTTTTACACATGTAGTATACAGCTCATATACATCACCTGCTGATGGACTGCAAAAGAATTGAAACAGTGAGCTTGTTCAATCCACAAAAATTTGAATACTAACTTCTTTTAAAGTAAGCAAGTCAAATAATCACAGCTTATAGTGCTTCCTCTGTGATGTCAACCAAAAATATCAAATATCTTTTTGGGCTTTTGGAAAGTGCAGCAATATAATGCAATATTTTTTTTGTTATGTAAACTGATTGCTGCTATGGTCATGCGTTCTCACATCTCTTTTAAAAGCGTATAGTAGGTCAGATATGTCACCGCTAATTGTGCTCGTCATTCAGTGGGTCACTCTGTGACCGACAGCATTCCTCGCATCCATGCATCATTAGTTTCCGGATTTATTAGTGCCTCCACCTCTCCCTTCCTCTCCCCTTTCACCTTTCACAGTACTGACTTTGTTTCATCTCCGAAACGAAAAACAACTTCCAGGCAAATTACAGACAAACAATGCGAATGCAGTTTTTAAATCCAGAAGTTTTGGTTTCAGATACACAAAAATAAGATGACAGAGTTTCACAGTTTACCGTACCGTTGAGACAAATGACAGCTACTGCAAGAATTGGCACTAACACGAACAGAAACTGCTATAATCTTCAAAGATGAACTTTTCATTGTTGACATTGTACGCCCGTTGTTTCCCACGTTGGCTGTAATTAGAGCAAGTGGTAAGTCGGAGGGTTTTTTCCAGCTTAGAGGAAGGCCTTTGACGGATGACTATCCGAGAATAAAAATTCCTTGTATTTGAATACAATGACTCACATGAGCAACAACAAAAAAGAGAAGTAATTTGATTCTGAGTGCAAATCGGGAATGTCAGAAGCAGTTTGACAAAATGTACACATATCTTTTAAATAATTATGCTTTCCTAGTGTGACAGTTGTTGCGATTCATTGCTTGCCAAGAAACCCAAGCTTGAGCATTAATTATGTGCATATATTACCCACAAACAAGAAGATGAATGTGCAATTTAAAATAAAGGTGGAGCATATTTGCTGTAAAGCATTTTCTCTGTGAATGTTATTGTGAGTGCGAATCGCACTGATTAATTGAACATTATTTGCAAAGCACCCTTGTAGGCCACTCGCAGAGATGAACCAGTGCTGCTAGGAAAACCAGAAGAAGTGGCACACTTTTCGAGAACACGGATGACTTGGTGTTTCCCAGTAATGCCTCCAGCTAAAGAGAAAACGATTCGATGGTCAGACAAGACATTTATTTGTCACCTTTGTCAAGTTTTGCACTCGCTGCTGTGTAAACCAGCGTTTCTAGGAAGTAAAATGTGAATCAGCAGATGTGTGGAAAGGTTTAACCATCGAACGGCACACTTTTTTTTGTCACAGGGCCAGCGTGCCACTTTGGACACTCAGAGGGCTGATGTGAGTGAAGCACATCCGCTCAATGTTTTCTTTATCTCACATTCACCTGATCACTATACCCCCCACTTAATCCACTGAAATGGTGCTTTAAATTCTATTATATAGAATTAAAAATAAAGTCCAATGAGTACGAATGTGACTTCTTTCAGTGGAATATACAGTGGACACCCACGAAATGCACAAACCAAAGATTTGTTTGTTTTTTTTACCCGACATGTTCAAGTCTTTTCAAACTCGGACGTGTGACTCATAGACAGGGACACACACACTTCCTTTTTGAGGTCTTAGGAGACCCCGGTCCATTTAGGAAGTGTTTCCACTTGTTTCGACTGGCTGACTCTTGATACTTTCGTTAGCCAAGCATTAGCCTTTCACTTCCTCTTATAGTGACTTTGGATTTTGTGTGTCTGCATGCAAGTTTAATACTCGTGTTTAGTATTTGTGAGCTATGAATGTTTTAATTTGCGTGGATGCAGTACGAATCCAATGTAGCATGTTAAAGCTGTCAATGATTAGCACACAGTTCCGTAAAATCATTGGCTTACACATTTTAAGACTCTGTATAAGACGGGAAAGGTGCCGGCAGTGAGATGAGCTTATATGCTAATAGTTTTGAGTGCATGCTAGTCCCTGTCTCTCAGCTGTTTTCTGTTTTTGCTGTCAGGAATACGGTCGTTACTATCAGTTTAACACGTCTTAACTTGCCAGGGTTCAGGATGCCTCTGTGTACCTGTGTGTGTGTGTGTGTGTGCGCGCATTTCAAACGTACAAGTTTGTGTGCAGACATTCCTCACGTAGAAAGTGTGTTTTGCTCTTTGTAGAGTTTTCAAATTCTCCTTTTTTTTTCTAAACTTCTTTCCAGTACACAGAGAATCCCTTCCCATTTAGTCTGATATTGTCTATCTAAGTAATTTGAAACAATATCTGCTGTTTCGTTTTTACTGTCCTTATGTCAGTTGTCATTGAGTGAAAAATCCCTCTGAAAGAGACTCGTTTCTCCTTAACCACATCTTCTTCTTCTATAAAATGTATTTAGCTTGTCAGTTTCTTCAGAAAACAAGACTTAAGTTCACTTTCACATGTATTTTCTGTTTTGCTATGGTAATCAGTTTGTACTTGATGTTGATTGCCAAATGAACTGTCATTACCATTACTACCAACTATGGCTACGCACATTCATCTATCCATTAATTTTCTTCTGCTTAGTCAGTTAAAGTAAAGTGTGGGTGCCGAATCCCAGCTGACATGCGGCGAGAGATGGGGCATACCCCAGTCTTTAACATTGGTGTCACAGAGACATTCATACCTACAGGTAGCCTAACATGCATGTCTTTGTGGACTTGCAACTGCGTTTGCCTCAAGCCGCTTTATGCTGTAAGGTAGTGACCCTAGAATAATAGCAGGAAAACCCCAACAATCATACGGCATCCTTTGAGTGAGCACTTGGCAACAGTGGAAAGGAAAGGAGATGGTCTGCCTCAGACACTTCTCAGGAGAGAAGCCTCCTTTAGCCTGATTCTGCCAGAAGTCTCTTCCTGTTAAAAGCGAGGTTTTCTTTTCCACTATTGATTAGTGCTCACTCATAGGCGGTCATCTGATTGTTGGGTTTCTCTCTCAATCGCGTAAGCTCTTCACCTTACACTGTAAAGTGCTTTGAAGTGGCTGTTGTGAATTGGTGCTATATAAATAAAACAGAATTGAATTGAATGTTTCCCTCTCGCTAGCTGTGAATTGACCGCAGTATTACTTCCACTTTTCTCACATGGGGGCAACTGGACATGACACAGACTTTCCAGTAGCTAGCTGGCAGGTTAAAGGCTATTTAATGTCCTAAGTGAATGAGTGGGACATTCGCATTCTCACATACGTCTCTGTTTGGCAGTTCAGGGCTGCGGTGCATGAATGGGTATTAATTATGTATTTAGCGGTCACGTGATCAGACAGAAGAGACTGAGGCTAAACCCTAAATCTAAATTCATTGCTCTTCTAAATCCAGAAGAGCGATGGTAATTTCCCAAGTTGGCTGCAGCAACATGCCTGCCAAATACATGAAGGGGGGAAAAAAGCAGTATGCATATATCTATTGTTTGTGCTCATACCAAATATTTCTATGCAGATATTTTTTTTCTGCTAATCACATGCTCCATGAAGTGTCTTAATCAAAAACAACGTCTCCATAGTGCTATTGTTAGCAATACAGTGATAGCAGGAAATGAATCGTCAGTGTAAGTCACACTGTAGTGCAGTAATACACACAGTATTTACTGTGCTTGTTCAGGAATGCCCTCTTGCACTTTTGGTAGTACGTGACGACAAGGACGGAGAAGGCTGTCAGGAGTAATCTTAGCTTTTGATTGTTGTATTTCAAGGAAAACCTAGTTGGGTTTTGCCAAGATAGGCTTCTGTTTGAGCTTTGAAGACAGATTCACGCTGTGTATATTCTTAGAAGAGGTTTCCCTCTAAACTAACAGAACAGAGTGAGCCAGTAGGGTAGTCCTTATCCTTTCACACAGGCCATTGTTGACAACACTCATAAGCTGTATACTGTGAGTCTATCTCTGGCCCACGACAACCCTCACTCTCTTTCTCTGACCCCTTCCCCTCTGTTAACTTTACGGCCGCTGAAACAATAGTATTTACTTCACAGACCTGCAGAGAATCTCATCAGCTGCCAACAGGAAAACAAACACACAGAGGCACACAAACACATTGTACACTGCAGTGACGCTTGCGTATGGATTTTGTGCCACTCGGTCTTCATGCTATTGTGTTTAAAATGTGACAGGATTGAATGTGGGTTTGATTTTTAGAGGAGCAAATATTTATCTGGTCCCATTAGTTTGAGCTGATATGGAGCTATTATTTGCAACAATTTGCAAAACAATGCGCTGTTTATGAATTCGGTCAACGTGGGAACTTGTGCTCGGTTCAACATTTTGCTCCTTTTCAGCGCCTAAATTTAAAAATTTTTGGATATTACTAGAGTAGCTTTGCATTTTTCCGCTTGTGTGTAAAATAATCTGTTTTTACTAAAGTCTATCTTAAATGGAGTGTTTATATTATTTTTTATTTTTTGACCAGGAAGTGAAGTGAGATAAAGAAGCTCTTTTACGAGAGCTTCCTGCTCCGTGATAAGCAGCGTTAACCTAGTTTTTTTTTTTGTTTTTGTTTTTATAAACGGGAGAATATGAGTGTCCTAGTAAACGCCTGCACAAGCATGAAATCATGCAAAATACACACAGGACAGTCCTGCCAGGTTCAAACCAGGACTCTCTTGTTGTGAGACAAAAGTTAAATCGCTTATTTAACAACCAAGTCCAGAGGTTTAAAATAATAGTGATTTTGCAAGTGCAAATCAAAAATCACTAGTTAATTCTGCAGCATGACAATGATGAAGCTCCCAAAATGATTTGTTTTAAGATGCCATTAAAAGTTCAATACAGGCCCAATCATTTTCCTACAAATGCTATTTAATAACCAAGTTAAACATTCAACAGCTCAAGCAGACTGTGACTCTCGTTGGGATCTGGTCATGATCAAAACCATTTCCATGGTGATCTGAGAAGGATGTGAGAAGCATCACCAAACAAAAAGTTTAGTTTTTAACTTTCTTATACATTGTTGTTGAGATCATTTTATATTTTAATCCAGTCCGTGTTTTAGCTCCTGCAGCACACTGACCTGGAAAAGCCGGAAAAGCAGCTGGGTGTTGAATTCCCAACATGGATTTATCCCTCCCTCCATTTATACACACACAGGCATACTGTAAATAAGCGTGGTGTTGAAGCAGAAGTTTAAAAAAAAAAAAAGACTTGGGTGTTAGGCTGGAAACTTCGAAACTTCTGAACTGAGAACACGAATGAATCAAAAACCACAATGTTTGCTTGGCAAATCAAAAATTTTGCGGTCGGTCCACTGGACCGGCAGAAGCACAGGCATGAAAATCATTAAGCTTTAGCTTGTGGCTGTGGGCGTGTAGTCACGCCTGGGCCAGCCGCAGTGTCAGAACATTGATCTGTGATTGGTTGATGGGGGAGAAAAAGGAGCCTGAGGTTCAGTCAAATCAGTCTGATTTGCAGTGGTTTAATGCAACAGAGGCGTACTTTCATTTATCATTTAGATTCTGACGTCTACTCCATTTTAGTTTTGCTTTTAACTGTTGTCAATACTTTATGATGTACAAACACTCAGCTCTGCTTTACTGTACCATGCTACTGTAAGTATAAAGCATGCTCACTGTGACAGACAGCAACAGGTTTAAGCTACGCCGTCTAAACCCTCCTCACTCCCATGCATACAATCACACATGCTGTCCACTAAGGTCGAGTACAGTGGTGTGTGTGTGTGTGTGTGTGTGTGTGTGTGTGTGTGTGTGTGTGTGTGTGTGTGTGTGTGTGTGTGTGTGAACTGAAAATAAAGATATTCAAATTTACGTAGAGTCATAAAAAATAGAAAAAATTCTCTGTACTTCTGCGTCCACCTGTGTTTTATTTCCACTTCATTTGCTGCCACTTTCTGCCCTTGTCCTCTCTTTGATTCAGCTCCCCTGACTTCTTTTTACTCTCTCTTTCTTTGCCTGTAGGTTTCAGAAGCACGTCCACACATACAGGATATTACCAGATGACGAAGGTTTTCTGGCAGTGCAGGTACAGTAAAGACACTCTCACACTCGTGCTTTCAGCAGCAGCTGGCAGGCAGAGATGCTTTCGTTGGCTCTGAGCTCCCTCTCTTACACACACACACCAACAGCAGGGTCTTTGTGCCTTGTGCTCAACAGCTGTGAATACCAGCTACCAGCAACCTCACACACGCGAAACACAACACAGGGCTTCGAATCATGTGGCCACAGCACAGCTGTCTTGTCTCACTGCTGTATGAGTTTTGGGGTCTTCAGCTGTGACGCTGAAAAGTCTCATTTTAATTTATCCGATTGAGTTTGTGGCTTCTTCCTGGTTTGAATTATATTTAGCCTACAGGGCTGCAATTGCTTACAAAACATTCATTGTGGAACAATGGAGGCTACCAGAAGGTTGGGCAATGTGACTTCTTGTAGCCACGGTGTTTGGATGAACTTAATGCATCTGTCTCTTGTTTCCCTTCCTTCCTCGCGCTCTCAGACCTCTCAGGGCGTGCAGCCTAAGCGGTTTAAGACTCTGCCAGAGCTGGTGTCATTGTACCTGCAGCCCAGCCAGGGTCTGGTCACCACCCTGCTTTACCCCGTGGAGAGAGAGGAGACAGCTGTCAGTGACGACAGGGACTATTCCGGTAATTTCAGAGCTAACGCAAACACACATGCCCAGATGGGGTGTCCTCGTCATCGCATGTTAACCGTGACCTTCTGTGTACTTCTGACTGGTAGATGGAGAGGATGAGAAGCCGCCCCTCCCCCCTCGCTCTTCCTCCACCTCCACTCCCCCTGGACCAGACACACCCACAGACAGGTACAAAGTCCACAGAGAGAAACATCTGATTGTGCCCTGTTTATAACTGTAGGGAGCTTAATCACAAACTACCTGCAACCACCAACCGCGTCACTCGGAAGTCACGGAAGTCACACAGGGGAAGTATGTCGCTTCATTATGAATTATGTCACAGACGTATTGAAAATCACATAATCTCACACATGCTCACAAAAATAATAAGGAAGCGTTATTATGGTGATATGAACACACACGTTACTCAGTGACTTTGTTTGTTCCAGTTTATATGGCTACACACGCACGCGCACACAGATTATCAACTATTAAAAGCACTCGTTCACACAACTTCATGCACGCTCATTAACACATACTTCCTCTCTGTCTGCATTAAGAAGGTAAACCACATCCTGCTAGAAACCACGCCGTTCACGGATGGTGTGCGGCTTTGATGAGGTGCGGGCTCTAGTTGTCGGGCGCACACAGACGCGTACATTTCAAATCCCTGTCAGTTAATAATACTACTAATGCGCACTATTTTTGACATTTCCCTTATGTGACAAATAAATACACTTTTACAGTTTTTTCAGTGGGAACCAAACCACTTCACACAACAGTTGGTGAAGTAACAAACTTATGCATTACCTAACCTTGGTTAAAGTGTCAGCCAGTGAAACAATATCTTCCTTTCAGTTCTTTTAGTTGTTCTCTCTCGAGCTGCCATAGAAGGAAATCAACAATGCAAAATTAGCATAAAATGCATTACAGTTTAGAGGAAGTAAAGGGAGCACACATGCATGTCCTTTAAAAATCCTCAGGGACTTTGCGTGGTACAGCAAAATATAGCTTACATGGAAGCCATGGTGTGGATCGTATGAAAGGGTTGTAAATGCTGAAAATTAGTCTGTAAAAGGTGTTTTATTTTTTATAGGTTGGCTCTTTGCCAGTTCACGTGGTCCAGGGTGTCCATGAGTGTTCAGGCGGGCATAATTTAGCTCAGAGGAAGTATGTGACTCTTTTAAAAAAAACAAAAAAAAAAAAACAAAGTCGCGACTACACAGATGCCAACTCTCTCGCCGACGGGCGCACACACTCATCCTACTTCTGGCAAACTGTGACGTCCGTTTTTATTTTCCTTTCCAAGGGGTGTGGAGCATCTGCAGATTTAGCAACTATTCTTTTTTTTTTAAGTATCACCTGGAACTTTAAAAAGCTCTGTGTGACTTCTAGCAGTAAATGCATCAATGTAATACTACAGAGCAAATAAACAAAATCAAGAAAAATGGCAGACAGAAAACTGAACGGTAAAAAGCTCTAAGTAGGTCCCAAAATGTTTTCATGCTTATGTCATGCCTTTACAGAATTACTATGGTGCAACTTTGCCCAAGGCAGTGGAGAACACGTGTGTATAAAATGTGTAGCCCATTGTCAAAGCTGCAGTAGGTGTTAATTTATAAAAGACAAAATGTGGAAATTTACAGGCCCGTCTTGAAGCTCTCCCTTCTACCCACAGGTATAGATAGAAATAAGTAATTCTTGGCCTTTGTTCCACTGCAGCTTGCGTCCTACATTGGTTTCCTGTTTGTATTACTGTTCTTTCACCGCTACTTTATACCTCTCACCTAATCTGTTGTTTAAAAAAAACAGAAAATGAAGCTAGAGAAGGGCGATGCGGCCAAAAATATTTATCACGATATATAATTGACACGAGACAAATTACTTTACAACTCCACAACTTTATTAGTGCAAAAAACCCCATCAATGTATTTTCACTTAAACAAGCAGCTTTTATGTGCATTAAAGTTATATAAAAATGTAACAGTGCAAATGCAAATTCTTTGCTGACAGTTTAACCAAAAGGCATTTCCAGTGGAAATTGGCCGACATATCATCAGCATAACCATGTATAATATCCACAAAACTTAAAAAAAGGTTATACACACGCAATACGGTAATATTATGTTGAAGCACAGTACGTATCACTCCGCCAGGCTCCTGCCTACGATAGCCGTAATGCTCCGACAATCCATCAAATTAATCAAAGTCGTACTAAAGCATTTGACAGATTTTCGAGCGCCGTGTACGACATAAAATCGTTTCGAGGTCAGTAAACATAACCAGAATTCATACATAAGGCACACGGGATTATAAGGGGAACTGTCGATTTTCAGAAAAATCAAAGGATTGATTTTAAGTGTGCCGTATTTTCCAAAAAACAAGGTAATAACGACGGCCCGCTAGCACGTTCTACCAAAAATAGTGCTTTGTTGTATATCTGACAGATGAAAGCCAAACCAGTTCCACACCACTGAAGTTGCAGCATTTTTACAAACCAGTTCTGGTTCATCTATTTCATTTAACGATCCGCTTTCGCCCTTCTCATTCTGCGTCGCCGCCATGCTTTTTACGCCATGTGCGTATGAAAACAAAGGCACTGCACATGCGCGTTTTACCCATATTCTATCGCGATATTTCATTTTCTTATCGTTGCCCAACGTTATACCAGTATTACCGTGAACGGTATGATATGACCCAGCCCTAAATGGAGCCCAGAGGAGACACATCAAAGAGTCTAGCTTTCTCTCAATCACTTTAAATAAATGCCACTTAAACTTTTTTATTTTGTTTTTTTTTCCCTGAACACACCAAAACCATCTGTGCCTTCCTGGACTTTAAATCACTAATGCATCGTTATTATTTGAAGCCTCCTTGTATTCTCATACACATACCAGCATTTGGAAATGATGTTCATGTGGTGGTTATAAATGGTTTCTTTGAATATGTTTTAGTACTCCAGCAGCTAATGGCCTGAGCACCATCTCCCACGAGTATCTGAAGGGCAGCTACGCTTTGGACCTCGAAGCAGTTAAACAGGGGGCCTCATCCCTGCCTCATCTCAACAAGACACTAGTGGCCTCCTGCAAACGCCTTAATGGGTAAGCAGCAGCACATTTGTACATGTGCAATATTTTAGAAAGCTGTCAAAACGAATTTAAAACTGCAAATCATACTGGTATTTAATAGGCAAGTAACACACTGAATTCCCTTTTTATACCCAAATTTGAGCACAGAGACCTGAAAAAGTCAGAAATTAATCAAATATAAGATTGCAAAAAAACACTGTTATCTGTAATTTGGCATTAAAAATAATAATGCACTTAATAGCTGTTCCTCTTTTTGTTTTGTTTTGCATTTTGTTATTTAAAAATATCATTATAATTAAAGAGCTTGTACAGACTGGTGGGTTGTGCATTAAAAGACACACAAAAATGATTTTGGTGATTATGAGTGTAATTAATTTAGGGCATCTGTGGCATAAACCTTACATTAGTGGTGGTCTAATAAACTTGTGAAGCATTGTACATTATGTAGTGTTATATTCTGTCGGTTTCCTGATTGACTGACTGCCAAAGATTCACACCTCTCGGCCCACAGAGCTATCTGCTTCCTTAAATCAGCTCTAGGGTTTTTTGGGGGTTTTTTTGCACGTTTAAACACTGTGATGATCCACAGGAAATCAGCTTGATTTCAGAAATGTTACTGTATGAAGACATAAGTGCAGAAAGAAGCTGTGAGGTAAATATATGAATCTCTCTCTGCTCCCTCAAATAGAGAGGTGGATAAAGTTCTGTCAGGCCTGGAGATCCTGTCTAAAGTGTTTGATCAGCAAAGCGCTTTCATGGTCTCCAAAATGATCCAACAGGTACAGGTACTCTTCGCTTTTTTTAAAAGTGTGTGGTTGTGTGTGTCTTTGTTTGCGCAATCGCAGAATCTTACCCTTCTTTTTATTATCCTATATCCCATAACAAACTGTTACACGCGGTGATTTTATTATTTTTTCCCTTACTTTATCACACACATGTAAAAGCCTTGGTAACTTCTTAACACTTAACAGTGTTGTTATTAAAGCCCTTCTTCCAGATCATAGCTAAAATTATTATATTTGCCAACCCGTAAAGTTGAGGATTGCTCGCTTGTGGTGGGCTTTACGCTTCGTTTCAGAGAAGATAGAGTGTGAGTCATGATGTCCTTTAAATATCCCTGTAGCGCTCCTGCTAGAAACTTGGTATTAAGGAAAGCTTCTGTATACAGAACAGGCAAATAAAATATATAATCTGATTTTGCATGCATGTGTTATTCTTTGTAATTAAAAACATTTTCGTGTGGTTGGAGAGAGAGTAGAGCCGATTAGTGGCCCAGCAAAATCCTTGATTTGAAGTTCAGGAGTCACTTTAGTCATCAAGCAAGGACTGACAATGAGTTTGACTAAAATTTGAATAAAAACAGATTTTAGGCTGGTTTAGACTGAATAGCCTTAAGACTGCTCTGTATATGAGTAAGTGTGTTTGCTGTGCAGTTTTAAGGCTGCTCTTTTTACATGCACTCTTTTTGCGGATTACATGGACTCTAATGTTGTTGTTTTTTTTGTCTCCATCAGTCAGTGAATCAGGGTGGAGACCAGGAACTGGAGAACCTTGTGACCAAGTTGGCAATTCTCAAAGACCTGCTGTCCTCCATAGAAAAGAAGGTATGCACAGACGGCACATTTAACAGCTGTGATGGACAACGTGGCGGCTATTGTTTTCACTTTGTGAGTCATCAGGAAAAAATGTGGTACAGTAGCAGGATCTGCCACGGCTCTGAGTCCTCTGACAGGTGTTTCTGCAATCTGTAAACAAAAGCTTGTCAGCACAGTAGAGTTCAGTGGTGCCAGATGAAGTCATGCAACTTTATTGCTTTGTAGTTGAGATTAGAGTAAAAAATCTAAATGAAAAAGTGAGCACCGAGTGTGAAGATTGGTGTGCTCTCACCTTACTTTCTATTTTCTCTATGTACTTAGTCTAGTAGTTTGGAGATGGTTTGTTTAGATAACCCTCTCCATATGATGGATCATCTGTCTAGAAGCCCTGCAGGGTGTGCTTGTAGCGCAACACGTGACGTTCTCTCCTTTTGAGGCTTTTACATACAGCACATATAAACCACGCAGAAGGAAAGAGACAGGGTTGGGATATCGCTCGACTTCCCTTTAGAAGCCCTACAAGTCAGCAAAGACCTGATGTGTTAATGAGAGTCTGAGACTTTACAAGTAGAAAAGTGGACCCAATACGCTCATGTTCAGGTTACTGTTGTTATTCTTGGAGTCGGCTAGAGTAACTGTCCATGATTCACAGTTCAGAATGACCCTTATTTATATTACAAACACAAGGTTCGAGACTCGTTTTAAGGATGATGCCTTCGTTTCACATTATAAAGAGCCAGAAGAGAATAATAATACTAATGATAAATTAAACCTCCTGTTTACAAGGTGCACTGTGTTCTACTTTGTCTTCACTTGAGGGGGGGGCTTTCACTGGCTCGGGAGGAAATGGCCTCAATGTAGTAAGGCTACATGTCCAGACGATGATACTGGTTCCACCTTCCCTGCTCCTGTTAGATCACATCCAGGAAATAGGAAACCTTTTCCATGCTGACACAAACCCTGAGAGTCAAAATGTTACAGTTTTCTTTTCTTTTTTTTCTTTTTTTTTTTGTACCTTATTCTTATCCTCCAACTCTCTTTTTATTCTGTTCTTTAAATTAATTGTTTCTCCACCTGCGTGTTTGCCTCTTTCTGATACCCCTCAGGCCCTGAAAGCTCTACAGGACATGAGTTTGACCTCTCCATGCTCCCCCCCTCCTCTGCACTCCATGCGTCACAGCAAATCCATTCCTGTGCAGGCCTTCGAGGTATGCACCGACATCCACCAAACATGCACGCCTACATACTGTACTTCATTACCGGCTGTCTCACTGCAATGTGATGTAGGTCAATATCATGGCAAATGAAATTAAGTATTGCCCTTGAAGTCAAATTGCTCTGTGGACATTAAAGCTCCCTTCTGCCAATTTGGGTAAGCATCTTTTTAAGCAATCTTTTTCTTTCTTTCTTTTTTTGTATGTAGAAAACCCTGAGATTTATTTTCTGTATTTAATTTCTGAAATGTTATTGTCAGGCAGTGGTATTTAATATGACAGATGGCATAAACTGAAGTAAAATAGGCTAAAAAGTCATGCATTTCTCAGCACAGGAATTTTAGCAGCAGATGTGATGTGAGGCCAAAAGAATGTTTTTGAAATGCATTTCCAGCTTACGTCATCACTGTCGCAGCATTTTATCACATTTCCTTGTAAAAGCATGAATTTAAGTGAGGCAGTTTTGATGTGCTGTGTATAAGACTGTAATAGTTTTATTATGAAAAGTACCAGCTGCATGGAGTGCAAATGTTAATGCTGAAGGAAGACTGAGAAAAGGAAAAAAAGGAACACGTTAAGATGATATAAATGGCTTTCACTTTGAGAAAAGTGGTGAACTAAGTGTGAAAAGGGTAGAAGGAAAAAAATGTCAGGGAGGACGTGGGGGAAGGAGGTGACACAGAGTTGAGAGATGAGTCGAGAGATGCTTGATTGAAATATTGGCTGTTGGCTAAGCCTGCGTTCTCTGTGGCGACATCCTTTCAGTAGTTTCCTGTTGCACACAAGTGCTACGCTAAGGAGATGCGGCGTCTGATCCGCCTTGTGACACCCAAACACAGAAGCACTCAGTGACTCAGAGTAAGAGTGAGTGTACGGCATCTGTTTAAACTTTTTTCCAGTCTTGCGGTTCTTAGTAAGACCTATACATCAAAAAAAGTGCGTGTGCGAAGAAGCTGGTGTGTTGCTAAAGGAGGTTGGCAGTTTGGTGGCTGTCTTTCTCAGTTCCTCCAGTCTGTCTGCTGAAGTGTCCTTGGGCATTACACTGATCCTCAAATTGCCCCAGATAACTGATGTGTGAAAGAAAGTTTCTCTATGAATAGAATCAGATCATCTCTCTTTGTGGATATGAATCTAAAACCAGAATTTGGATATTTACTATGATCATCAACATTTTATTCATGCGTTTTCTCATCTTCGAGGCTGCGTATGACTAAAGTAGATCTAATACTGCTCCGTGCTTCGTTTTAGAGACCCCTGGTGGAGGGTAGATTATCTCAGTAGACACATAGGGTTTACAGAAGCATGCTCAGTGTGCGTTTAAGTGAGTTTAAACTTTCTCCCGTGGCTCATTGCAGGTGAAGCTCGACGTTTACCTGGCGGAGCTGACGAAGATCGGAAAGAGTCAAAAGTACACGCTGTCTGTGGACGTAGAGGGAGGAAGGCTGGTAGTAATGAAGAAGGTGAAGGACAATCAAGAGGACTGGATCACCTACACACATGACAAAAGTAAGGATGGGACACCATTCACACAGAAAAAAGTATGTCCATTATAGGATTTTAATCTCGCCATCCAACTTGAACCTCCTTTAACCCTCCAAATCTGTTACATGACCTTTTTCCCCTGAATTTATCTGCAACTTCCCATCTCTAACCCGCTGTCCGTTCGCCTCTGTGTCTTTCAGTACGTCAGCTGATCAAGTCTCAGCGGGTGCAGAATAAACTGGGCATTGTGTTTGAGAAGGAGAAGGATAAGAGCCAGAGGAAAGACTTCATCTTTGCTAGTGCCAAGGTCTGCACACAAGAAACAAATGGACACATAAAACTGCTATTTTACAGCTATTCACTGTTGCAGACAACTTACAGTTAACATGCAGCCTTCAAACTAAGGCAGAAATACTCTCTCATATCCCTTTTCTGCCTGAGTACATAATCAGATTTGCTGTAATGTTGTAATGTGCACCCGTTTAGCTGTTTGTTAATACAAATATATAATCAGCCAATCATGTGGCAGAAACTCAGAGTATTTATACATGTAGATATGATAATCACAACCTGCTGAAGTTCAAAGTGAGCATCAGAGCAAGATAGAAAGGTGATTTAAGTGAGTTTGAACATGGCATGATTATTGTTGCCAGATCTGGGTGTTTCAGAAACTGATGATCTGCTGGGATTTTCCCCCACGAACCCATC
Source organism: Haplochromis burtoni (assembly GCF_018398535.1). NCBI lineage: Eukaryota > Metazoa > Chordata > Actinopteri > Cichliformes > Cichlidae > Haplochromis > Haplochromis burtoni. The sequence continues at coordinate 1,367,152 of NW_024582521.1, read as the reverse complement.
TCTAGGGTTTAGAAATAATAGTTTGAAAAAGAGAAGAATAAAGAATTGAGTCAGTTGTGTAAGCAAGAGGGGGTCCAAGCTGGTATTATTAGCAGAGTGTAACCAGTGACGTGGTTGGTAAGTGTATAGAATATAAAGATGTTCAGAGGAACTTCAGAATGACGGCTATCAGTGGCTCCCTGATAGCTGATAGCTCCCATCCGCTCACTGATGTGTGTTTGTGCCAGAAACGGGAGGCGTTCTGCCAGCTGCTGCAGCTGATGAAGAACAAGCATTCCAACCAGGACGAGCCAGACATGATCTCCATCTTCATAGGCACCTGGAATATGGGTTAGTCACACTGAATGACTCGCCTTAATGGCTACAAATACATCTGAAAATGTTCAACGAGAAAGGAAACAGTTTGACCTTTTTTCCTGTCGTTTTAGGTTCTGTACCTGCACCCAAAAACGTGGCCTCGTGGGTTTTGTGTCGTGGTCTCGGGAAGACACTGGACGAGATGACCGTCACCATCCCTCATGACCTGTATGTGTTTGGCAGCCAGGAAAATTCAGTGTGCGATCGGGAGTGGGTGGAGTCACTGCGCGCCCTGCTGAAAGAACAGACAGAACTGGATTATAAGCCGGTAAGGAAAGAAAGCCAACTGTTTATGGCTTGATGAATGTGTATGAAGAACATAAGGAGGTGTTGCGGATAACCCTCAGGCGACCAAGCTGCTTTAACTACTAAACTGACCAAGTGCTGTTGTTGTACTTGAATGAAAAAAAGTTGATTTTTTTTTTTTTATTATGCCAATGTCATCATGTTTAGAAAAAGACAAATTTCCCACATTAGTTCTTGTCTGATCGTTTTTTCAGAACTGCATTTTTATGTTTGACTAATATGAGAAAAGAAACATTTTAAAACTTTTGTTTTATTGTAATGCATAGTTATAAAAAAATTCCTGTAAAAAATACAATAATTTCAAAACCTTAAAAAACAGAGTTATTTTTGAGGTTACACAACTTTCCTTTATCCTCTCCACACTTTAGTTCCTGTAACAAATATAGAGCTAAGTATAGGACTGTCTCTATACAAGCAGAAGTTTTTGCGGTTTGCATAAAAATGACCCTGTTTGAAGGGGAAAAAAACTGAAGACGAGGGGGAAAAAAGGCTATTTCTGCATGGTGCGAAAACAGGAATGATGACTGTAGGTTCCTCATTGTGTCTCGTTCTCGTCTGCAGATCGCCGTGCAGACTCTGTGGAACATAAAACTTGCTGTGTTGGTGAAACCTGAACACGAGAACCGGATAAGCCACGTTGGGATGTCCAGTGTCAAGACGGGCATCGCCAATACCCTGGGTAACGGCTCTACTCTGTATTCCGTCTTTGCTATTCCTTCCTATGTCTTGCTTCCTGCTTCAAATGTAGGAGGAAATAGCTCTGATTTCCTGTCTTAACAATGGCCTCCTTGAGCAGTGTTCATGACTGAATCACTTGTTAGTTGATTAAAAAATGTGGGACTTGTATTAGTAAGAAAATGTGAATCAAAATCTAAACTTTCACAAAAATCTTGAACTCATAAGAGAAAAAAACACAGATTTCCTTCAGCTCAGCAAACTGGAGCCGTTCATTGTTTCTCATATTTTAATATAAAACTGATCACAGCCAGATCCCCGGTGATCCTTTAAAAGTTTCTGTTAAGTAATGCTTGTAATTGCACCTAATTTGCTGTATTTTGATTTAATGTTTGATTTTATGGTTTCTAGGTAACAAAGGAGCAGTGGGCGTGTCTTTCATGTTCAATGGGACGTCGTTTGGCTTTGTCAACTGTCACTTGACATCAGGGAATGAAAAGATTGCCAGGTGCCCAAAACGCTCTTATTTTTTTTAATTTATTTTTTTTATTTTAAACCTCTCAATATCAACAACAGAGAAATCCTAAAGCAAAAGAAACCACACCCCCTTTTAATTCTAAGGTTTTATATCAGGAAATAATTCAAAAAAATCATCCGGTCCTCAGCACGTCTTAGAATCAGGTAAATACAACCTTAGATGACATGTTACACTCTGATTATTTATTTTAGAACACAGGACAAAATCCCAAACACAGCAGCAAATCTTCAACAGAACAGCTGAAAAAGAGAAGAATGAAGGTGCTGCGATGTCCCAGTCAAAGTCTAGACCTCAACCTAACTTGAATACTGTGGCAGGACCTTAAAGAGATGAGCGTATACATGTACAATCATACAAACACAATTACTGCAAGTTCATTGCTGCTAAAATTGGCTCCACAAGCTTCAGAATCAGAGATGCTTTGTTTTTCACACATAGTTTCTGCATTTTGTCTTTCTTGTCAAATCAATAATGACGCTGGGTAATATTCATAATCTAATAATTCATCATAGTAATTGAAAGAGGCTGTGCTTTCTGTTTGCCATAAGTGTAAACTTGGTTTGGTTTTTCATTATAATTTGGTGAAAGCTTGTTTAAATGTCTTCTTACGTGTGACCTTTGACCTCTGCAGGAGGAACCAGAACTACCTTGATATCCTGCGGCTGCTTTCACTGGGAGACAAACAGCTGAGCTCCTTTGACATTTCGCTGCGCTTCACGCACCTCTTTTGGCTGGGAGACCTTAACTACAGGCTGGATATGGACATACAGGTGAAGCAGAAATAAATACAGGCAGCCTCCAAAACGTGGATGAAACTTTTCTGTCTGACCCTGTTTTTTGCGTGTGTGTTTGCGTGTGCAGGAGATTTTAAACTACATTAATAGGAAGGAGTTTGACCCCCTGCTCAAAGTGGACCAGCTCAACCTGGAGAGAGAGAAGAATAAAGTGTTTTTACGCTTTGGTTAGTGCTGGTTATGAATATCCTCACGAGTCAGAGCAGGATGTGTTTCAGTGTACAGAAATATAACAGTAATACCAGTGAAAAGTCAACATTGACAAAAGACTGCTGTCCTTAAAGCAGAGTTTCAGTGGTCTTATAAACACAACCGAAGGGATGACTCACACTTACCAAAAGCACCTGCTCAGCACTCTTGTTGTTCCTTGAATAGTTCACCATCAGCTCTGGTTTTTCTTTCCAGACTTCAGCGGTTCTTAAACTGTGGGCTGTGCCCTCGTGGTGGGGCACAGAGCCACTGCAGGAGGGGTGTAACCAGGGGGGAGAATGTGGAGTTAAACAAAGTTGGATAATTATGATTTTTACTGAGAAAGTGAACCGACGTTGGCTGTTTGCTGACATTTACTACACTGGAATTGAACTTGGACCCTTTTTTAATGTTAATGATTAATCCAAACAATAGAGTGGGTGTGTGGACTTGTTTTATCTTCTGAAGTGAGTAATTCAAGTCATTCACTGCTGAAGCCTTTTTCACTTTTAAACATTATTTAATCTTAACTCAGTGCAATGAAGTCTGCACTAACACTGTGATCAGTGTGTGATATCACCGGGATTATTTGTTTTAGTAGGTAACTAAAAATCAGCCGTTGCCCTGCAATGTTGTCCAGTGATCCATGATGCCATGTAATAAATCCTTAAATACCAACCGATTACTGAGAACTTGGTCATGATTGCTAACCCGGGGTCATAAATACTGTGAATCGCACCTGCTGTTATATCACAATTATAAATATTGTTATGAAATGCTAAACTTCGAACCTTTACTGAAGTGGATGTGTGTCTCTTTGCGTGCAGCGGAGGAAGAAATCTCGTTTCCGCCCACCTACCGTTACGAACGAGGCTCAAGAGATACGTATGTCTGGCAGAAGCAGAAGGCCACAGGGGTACGTTCCCTTTCTTACGTCAGAGCCACCTCTGATAAATTCTTTCTGTTCTTGTGCCTCGTCCTGATAATTCTGCTTTTCCGTCTGTCCCAGATGAGGACTAATGTTCCATCGTGGTGCGACAGGATTCTGTGGAAGTCTTACCCAGAAACACACATAGTCTGCAACTCCTATGGTGAGGATCATCAGAAGAAGAAAACCTTCATAATTTCACCTCATAATGCTAAGTGGACAGAAATTAAAGTTGTTGTTTATTTTTGTTTGTTTGTTTGGTTTGCCAGGCTGTACAGATGATGTTGTGACCAGTGATCATTCCCCTGTATTTGCTACATTTGAGGTGGGCGTGACCTCCCAGTTTGTCTCCAAAAAAGGTACAAATTTAATTTTGTTTCCTTTCTGTCACTTCCTCTACTTCCTGGTCTCACTTTATCTGGCTTTTCTTCCTCCCACAATCTTTTTGGAGTTCATTATTGTTATTGTTCATGTTATTTAAGCGCTCCGTGTTCAACAAGTAACATTTAAAAGTGAGTGATTAAATACATGCCTGTCTGCACAACCCACACAGATCTTTCCTCCTCTTTCCATCTTCCTCCTCCCTCCTGTCCACATACTTCTGCACAGGTTTGCCAAAGTCTTCAGAGCAGGCCTACATCGAGTTCGAGAGCATTGAGGCCATAGTAAAGACGGCGAGCAGGACCAAGTTCTTCATTGAGTTTTACTCCACTTGTCTAGAAGGTGAGGTGAATGTGATTGCACCTTTGCAGTGACTCTTTCATGCTCATAGACATAAATATAATGAGCAGTCTGACAGAAGGAGTTGCAGTAAAGCAACGTGACCCAGAATGGATGCAATAAAAATGTTTTTGCTTCTTCTTATTTGTATCTTTCTCCCTCCCTCCTGGTCTCAGGCAGTCAGTATTACCTTTAAACTAGAATCCATAAAATCCATTTTTCACCTGTGTTGTACCCCTGCCACCTGTCCACCATGTACTTTTAAATTAAAATGCAATGGGTACCTGAATCCTCACCCCGCTCTTTTCCCCACCGTCTTCCCTTTATCCTCTTCCCCTTCCTCTCGTCCCTGCATCTCTCTCTCTGTCTTTCTCTCTGTCTCTTAGAGTTTAAGAAGAGTTACGAGAACGACAGTCAGAGCAGCGATAACGTGAACTTCCTGCGCGTGGGCTGGTCCAACAAGCAGTTAACAACACTCAAACCTCTTCTGTCAGAGATCGAGTACCTGCAGGATCAGCATCTCTTGCTAACAGTGAAATCACTGGATGGATACGAGTCCTACGGTATAAAGATTGTCTGTGCTTGTGGTTCTTTGAAGTTTAAAGGGAATCTAGTTTGCTGGAATCTAACAAATCTCCCCCACTCTTTTTAGGCGAGTGCGTGTTGGCTCTGAAGTCGATGATTGGCAGCACAGCACAACAGTTCCACACCTACCTGTCTCACCGTGGGGAGGAAACAGGAAATATCCGAGGGTCAATGAGGGTCAGAGTCCCTTCTGAAAGAATGGGAACCAGGGAGCGATTGTACGGTAATGCACTTTACACCTTAACACCAATTACCTACAAAGAGAGGAGATACTAAATGTCTTTCAAGCTTGCTGCATCCATCACTTGAACAGTTCCTGCCTGCATGTTTTCAAATTTGCAGACAGGAAGTGATGGATCTAAGGTTACAAGCATGTCACGTTTAGTTCTAAAACTGATTTTGTTGCTGTGTTTCAGAGTGGATCAGCGTGGATAAGGATGAGACGAGTGGACCTAAAGGGAAATCTGCTGTGGTATGCAGATCGGGGCATGAGTATGTGAAGTCAGTACACTCTCCTTTTTTTGCACTTGATTTTTATTTAGAGTTCCCACACGTCAGTGGGGATTTTTCTGTATAGCGTATGTTGATGATGTGCTGGCATGTACCTAAATATCGATGCTTAAATACCTTAAGGGATTGAGTCGTAGCAGTCAGGTCTTTTTGTGAGTTTGTTGATGAATGCATTTGAACAGCTGAGCCGGGTAACTTCAGGGTTAACCTTGAGTGGGTTTCTTCTTGAGTGGGTGACTTGCACCGATTATAGATCAACAGGTATAAAATCACCACTTGCTGACAGATCTAGTTGCATCACTAATCCTGAAAGAGCTCTCACACTTCTGTGTGTAGATAATAGGATGGTATCAAGATTTGTAATAGTGTCTGAAGTCTGCAGCTGAAAGATTAACAACTAAAACTGTCTCATGCAAATTTGCACCTTATTTTAAAAAACACTCGATTATAACCCATCAGATTCTCCTTAATGATTGAGGCTTTTCTTCCTTCCTTCAAATAGGCTAAACCTCTTTTAAAGCATTACTGGCCAAAAGATTTATAGCACGCACACATATTTGGTGCTTTTCCTGATTTATCATATTATAGTTTACTCCTTGCAAAATCAGCCACTCAGCTGCTGGTACAATAATCAGTGGGACTGGTCAGATGTTGCCAACATGAACCTTTTCATGTGAACGTGCTGGTACCTAGATCGGGAAACCCTGTGTTTACTTAGACAGCTCGTGTGACCGCTTACCCTAACACTGGCGATCAGGGTGGTGGGGATGTTTTTAGAATCCACAGCAACTCAGACCAGTGACAGAGTTACAGAGCACGTCCCCAAGTGTTGAGGCACAGAGTGCATAAAACACACACTTTGCTGACTCAGAACTCTACACTTCCTCTGGCATTACCATCATGATACAAAATGTGCGCCAGGAGCTTCGGTGCATGGGATTCCACACCCGAGCAAATACTGTACGTGCAGTGTGTAGGTGGCCTGGTATTTATTTCTATTTAGATGTATTTATGTGTTATATTGAATATCTGCATTTAAAAAAAACACTGATAAAGATGATGCTTGATTATCCTGCACAGTGTGACTTGAGTACGACACAAAACACATTTTAAACCACGTGTTCATGTTTTTGTTTTGTTTACTATAAAATTTGGTCTTTTATGTTTTCTATGAATCTTTATGCAGTCTTCAGAAGTACCGCTACGGCACCTTTAAACAACATTCATTAGTTATTGAACATTAGTTATTAGAAGAGTTTGCCCTCAACAACAAAAGATGGTGTCAACAGACCTCGCACATTTTGATAGTCCGCTGTGTCACACGCTATAACATTGAGTCAGAATGGCAACTAGACACACCTGTAGGGTGCAGTCTCTCCATTTGTACGTTTATCTATTCGAACATCCTGCAAACATCGTGTTAGGAATGTCCTGAAACTGTCGTGACTTCTCTCTTGTCCCGCCTGCTGACTTGTTACGATGTGTTTTGAAAACAGGCCATCTGTGATTCGTAAGCCCCTCGGAGAGCTGGGAAAGGTCAGTGAAGAGGGAGAAAGGAACAGCAAGGAGGAGACCGCTGCAAGGTACTCATGACAGACACTTTCACTTAACACTTAACTATCACGTTAGGTTAGATCGTCTGATGCATTGTTGATGTGTGCAGATGAAAAGAGTTTTTACAACAGTTTCTGTGTTTATAATGAAGACCTAAACAGGACGGATCAGACAGCGATCCATCCATCAGCAAGAACAGCTACAATAATCCTGCCTACTACATCCTGGAGGGCGTTCCCAACCAGTCAGCTGCAGCCGTTTCACCTGAGCTTCTGCCCTCTCCTACCTCAGCCAACCCCCAGGCAGCTAAACCCCCTCCTCCCTCTGCCGGGGCGCGTTCCAAACCCCCCGGCGCAGCCTCGGGGCCCCCTCACCCACGCAGACAGGTTCGTGCCATTAGCGAGGAGAGCTCCTCAGAAGACGATGGAGGTGCTTGTGTTGTTGGGGCACAGGGAGGAGGTGTTGGAAGCACACTGAATCGACCTCCTCCTGACTTCCCCCCACCTCCTCTACCAAAGGGAGCCCTGGAGATGGTTCCCGAGGCCCCCTTCACCAAACCTCGCTCCCTTTACCCCGACCTGGCTGAGGTCAGGATCCCCGCAGCTGGCTCCGCTGCCCACGGAGATGCTTTCAGGCGAGGAGGAGTTGGAGCAGGGGCGCTAGACGACCAGTCGTGCTCTGTGCTCCAGATGGCAAAGACACTGAGTGACAGTGAGTTTCCTGGACAGCCTCCTCGTGCCCCCTCAGCACCGCCTCCTCTCAGAGGGCAGCCGATGGGTTTAGGTCTGGATGCCTGCCGCACCTTCCCACCTAGAAATCCCATCACAGAAAGTATAGCAGAGGATATGCCTGAGGAGGTAAGCAGTTCATGGGAAGTAATTCTGTTCAGTGTAAAACAGTTTCAGAGGCTGGAAGAAGCAATGCTGTGATTTTTGCGTAGTTTTCTTTCAGGTGACTCCAGGTTTTGTGCAGTTTCTCACAAAAACACGAATATCTTCAACTTTGATGTTAAATATCAAAGCCTTTTACTGTAAGATGTGTCACCTTATTAGAGTGAAGAAAAGTAGAGGCAGTCTTAAGCTCTTAGTAATGTTGTTAGCATAAATGATGTGGCGGATGTGGCTCCTGCATTTAGTGGCTCCTGCATTGCATTTCTCCTCCGCAGGCACTTTGGGGCAGCAGTAGCTCATCTCTGTCTGTGGGGGAATCGTCAGTGGGCGAGTGGCTGCAGAGGCTGGGCCTGGAGCGGTATGAGCAGGGTCTTCTACACAACGGCTGGGACGATTTGGAGTTCCTCAGGTACATGAAGATCTAGGCTTTTATTTCCTCTCATAATGCAACAATAAATAAAAATGAAAGCAGTTCTTCATCATTAGATTCCCTTTTTTTTCCCCTCCTTTTTCCAGTGACATCACTGAGGAGGACCTGGAGGAGGCGGGAGTGCACGACTCCGCCCACAAGCGAATCCTGCTTGAGAGCCTCAAGCAGCAGCAGCAGAAATAGACTGCATCAAACTGGTCCATGACTGGTCCAAACCGGCCTGGTACCACACCGGGCCCAATCTCAGCTCAACTGAACCGAGCTGGAACGTGCCAATCGATGCCAGACTGTGCCTTCTGAGAGAAATTGCACTCCATTTGTACTTTCAAAAACACTTTCTGAACCAACGTCCTTTGATTTTCACATGTACTTTATGTGTGTTGTCCTCATACACGTGGCCTTATTTAATGATAATCATTTCAGTCCTTCAAGCATCACTACATAACTTTGGCTTTTAAATCCAGAGAGGAGATCAGGTCAGACCCAACCTGCAGCTTCAAGTTGGCATTTAAAGCTTGTTTCCATTTGGCCTGAGAATCCTCTAACAGAGGATGACTTTGAGAAAGAGAAAAGAGGGCTTTGAAAACACACCACCTGTGTTGCGCACCCTCGCTTTGGACTCTTAACAACACTGGGTTCTTCCGAGTCTCCGATTTTTCTTCCTCCCACTCGTAGTCAACAAGACATCAGTGGGAATAATTAGAACAGTCGGGAGTAACATCCGCCCCAGAGCTCGGGCGGAGGAACCTTTTAACTTGTGTGATGGAGGAGAGCAGGAAGCGGTGATCGAAAGGAAACTAGAAAGTCAGGCTTAAGTGAGATAAACTCAAATTTTTTTTCAGTTTGTGTATTCAGTTAATGATGTGCAGGCCGCTGTTGTTATAATGGACGCCTGTGTTGTCTGAGTGTCTGTCTGTATTTATGGTTTTATGAATGTTTTTAATGATAAAGGGAATATCGAGCAAACCAAATTAACCCCGTTAGAGCTAAAGGTGTATTCCACCTGGGTGCAGCATGTTAGGTGACTGTGTTAGCCATCAACTTGTCAAGTCGCCTTTTTTTAGGTGGCCTGTTGCAGCTGGTTATTGAAACAGTCAGTATAGGTCAATAAAATGAGGAGGCTAAATGGTGTAATTAATGCTGTACCAAGGTGAAATATGTCAAAGATTTTAGCAGAGTACATTTCTCATTCTCACATGTTGCCTGTGAAGATGCTGAATTTGAATTCACAGAAGAAAATGTATGTTATTGCTTGTTGCCTTGAAAACATGTCGGCATATTTTCTGCGTTTCATTTTCAAATATATAAATGGAGCAGCGTTCAGGCAAATTGGTTAACGTAGCCAAATACATGAACTAATTCAACACCAAAACATTCGTTTTCTCTCTGACATTTTACTGTCATTTAGTTTGTTTTTTTCTTAAATTACTCAACGCATTGCCTAGCTTTAGGATCATGGCACCTTTTACTCTTATGGGAGACGCTGTCAACTGACTGAAAACAGAAAACTCAGGTTTCTGCAGGTCAGGTGCGACGTCAGGGCTACTGTTTCTGGATGTGAGCAGCAGATGGCGCTGTTGCGCCACAAACCTGACCCTGGAAACCTGCGGAACACAGGACGAAGTATGCCAGTAGCGGTTACACTCCTTAGTCAAATTTGGTTTTAGATTTAGTTTTCAAGCAGTTAAAAGTCGGATAGTTTTGTTTGTTCATAATTTCAATTTAAAAAAGAAAAGACCTTAAAGAGATGTGACTTCACCTCCACATGCCTAACACCTGCCTTCTAAGGGGGATCACCAACACTAAGATGTGAATGTCATGTGTGTTTACTGCTGTCAACATAGTAAAGCATTCATCTCTAACTCTGTGAATGAGACCTTCATTCACGCCTCAAAGAGAGCCCCCTCCCACCCAAATACACTGTTGAATTATAACCTTTGACTCTACTCGCCTCTTATGTTTGTTTTTTTACAATGTGTCTAATCCTTTAACGGCCCAACCGTCACAGCACAGAGACTGGATCTGTCGTTCAGTTGTGTTAAATTTAAGTCTTTTTGAGCCTTTTCAGTGTTCTCAGTGATGTGTGTGTGTGTGTGTGTGTGTGTGTGTGTGAGTGTGTGCTGTGTGTGTGTTGTGTGTGTGTGTGTGTGTGTGTGTGTGCTGTGTGTGTGTGTGTGTGTGTGTGTAGTGTGGGTGGGTGTGTGTGCTGTGTGTGTGTGTGTGTGTGTGTGTGTGTGTGTGTGTGTTTGTAAGTGGAAAAAAGAGACTTGTTGTTTTATCTGACACTCCATTTCTTGTTGTTTCTTCATGCAGTCTACGTCGGTTATGTTAAATTAATGTAGGTTGTTCACCCATGTATTTTTATTCAATTAAATTGTAATACCCTTACATATTTAAACATGAACTTATTCTCTTGGTTTGTCGTCAGCAGAGGAAGCTGTGAGCTGTAGACCTGCTTCAAAAAAGAGAGAGCTGGGTTTACAAATGTCATAAAGGCAACATATCAACTATGTAAATTGAGGGGGGAAAATCATGATTTTAAGAACAAAAAAGATCACTCTGATTTTATGGCAGGAGCGCGTTTAACATTCTGCACCTCTTCCTTTAACAACAGTCCGTAAACCTTGACAGACTTCTGGGAGGGGAATGCTGTCCCGTTCTTGTCTGATATCAGATTCTGGCTGATCAGCAGTCCTTACTCTTCTGTCATAGTTTTTGTTTCATTGCTCCAGATGTTTGTTTGGGTTGTTTTTTGGGTTTTTTTTTAATATTTGGTGAAAGTTCTGCTGGCAGGCCAGTACAGCACCTGCAGTCTTGCAGCAGTATGCGGTTTAGCATCATCCTGCTAAAATATGCAAGGATGGGAAAGTATCTTCCTCTCTTTCATCCAGAGGATGCAGCATTTCACGTTTCAGTTTGTGATGACATTTTAAATGTGCATTGTTCCCCTGAATCATCTTCACATGCAGCGTCTTCTTTGCACGATAGAGCTTTAACCTTTGTGGATGGCACGGTGCTCACAGATAATGATTCATGGATGTTTCTGAGCCCATGCTGTGATCTCCATGAGAGAATAAGGCCTGTTTTTATCCAAAGTTTCTCCAGATTCTCTGAATCTTTTGGTGATATTATGTGCTGTGAATGGTGAGATAGTAAAGTCTTCACAATTTTATGTTCAGGAAGATTATTAGAAAATAATTTTGCAATTTGTAGACTGGAGAATCGCCTCTCTAAGATGCTTTATTTTATATACCTGATCATCTTTTATTACTGACCTGTTGCCGATTAGCACAATTAGTTGCAAAATGTTCCTTCAGCTGTTTCTCTTTAGGACCACTGACTCTTCTAGCCTTTTGTTGCCCCTGTCCCAATTTTTTTGCGATGCATCGCTGCCATCAAATTCTCATTGAGCTCATATTTTATAAAATAGTCACAATTTAAACATTTCATATGTTTGTTTTTTCTATTCTGTTGTTAACTGAGATTGAGATTTGCAGATCATTGCATTCTGTTTTTATTTACATTTTACACAGCATCCCAACTTTTTTGGAATTGGATTTGTATGACAACCTGTATATGTTTGCACATAAAACACAACACTGTTATGGTGATGCCACACACAAGAAGCCAGACCACCACGCGTGCCAGGTAATGCCTCCATAATGTAGATTTATTAGAATATTCAGAGTAGTGCTATAACATCTCATTCACTCGAGCTTTCTGTCAGTCCATAGTTGTCGTTGACGCGTTGGTCCGTGAGACAGGCGCTCTGCAATGAAATGGATCTGTAAAGCAAAAAACCAAAAACAAAGCCTACCTAATATTTATATTACTAATTACAGAATTTACAGTCACAAAACTTTATGGGGCAGTTCAAATAAATGCGCAGGTTTCTCACTGACATAATAAAAATATTAATAAATACTTTTTTTTTCTTCCTCAGAAACCAGTGAGTTTCATCAAAATGCAATAGAGGTGATTTACAAGCAACTCTCGCAAGCTAAAAAAAAAAAGGAAAGAAGAAACAAAATCTGAGTATTAATGCGGATACAGTACAAAACTCCATCTCTCAGTGTATTGCCAGATTACCCCACATGTCACCTATGGGAGAGAAACGTGTGACTCGTAAGCCTGCTAAAGACCCTAACCCAGACTGCAACCTGCTGTACAAACTCATTTGTTCGCTTCAGTCCGGTCAGAGACGTCAGATATAATCAGGCTACAATCTGCTTTATTCCGAACAAAGAACGGGGGAGGAAGTAGCAGCATATGAACTAAAAATGGAGTCGAAACACCTTAAAGTCTCCAACTCTTTGCCTTGCAAAAGTCTGACAAACTGTTTGATAGATAAAGGCATGATGGGACGGCGAGAGTGTGGGATTCTGGAGGACTTGATACAGTAAAGAAGGAGGGGGGAGCGTGAGGTGAACTGGGGATGTCTGGTCTAGACCCGGCAGGTCTAATTGGATTTTTGGGTGCCCCTGCTCTGCTTGGCAAAGAGATTTAGGGGGGAACCTATTCCAACTGGTGAAAGCCTGTGTGTCGGGGGGGCTTAGAGGAAGTTGTGCTTGAGGGTGAAAGTTTGCTTCCCCAGCAGATTTCAGAGTGTGATGTTTAGATTTCTGCTTTAAACTCGTACCTGACCGCCATACTCATCAGAGCTGCTGCCATGCACCACCGAGTTTGCTGCAGTGCAGTGAGTGTGGGAATGTAAGTGCACCAGACAGACCGAAAAGACGATGCAAATATGGACAGTTTAAGGGCCTGTATAGTTTACCGTTATTAAGTAAAGTATTTCTCTTTGTTTTATCGGAGAGTGAGAGTGGAGTCATTGCAGGAAAGGGAGGAAACTGCCCGTGTCAAGGTAGGTTTTACAGGTACAGTGTGCACTGTTGCATAATATTTTTGGACGGCAGATGGTGAGCAGACCTGTGATTTTATTTTCTGAGTCGGTAAGAGAAGAACTGAGAACCTTGCTGGACCGCAGCAGACTACAGCAACGGATTCAGTGTTTTAATGGGCAAGTCTTGTCTCTCTCCACAAAGGCTAGAAACTCCTCTCGCTTACAGTTTGTTTCTCATTTGTCTTGCTCTGTTCTTCAGAACAGATTCGTCTTGATGGTGGGATTGGGTTTTCTGTGGAAAGAGGACAGAACTCCGGCAAAGGGCCCGGTCATACTGTCCGCTGGCTGCCAGGCCTTCAGAATCTCCTGAGTCTGGGCAGCGGGCTGCGCCACGGCCGGGTTGGAGGGCCCCAGACTGGACCAGCTGGGAGGCTTCAGCCCCTGGAGAACCGGAGAGCTGGAGGTGTTGGTGTAGCTGCTGTTGGCAGGAGCCGGACTGGGGCTCAAACTGGCAGGGCTCCCCAAGTTTCCATTGGCTGAGCCCGGCAGGGAGGCCGTGCTGTCAGGTGTGGGGCTACAGGTGGACTCTTTAGACTCATCATCATCTGATGAAGATCTTGGCTCCCCGCCCTTTTTCCCTCCAGAGCTGTTGTTGGTGCTGCTGCCTGTGGTGCCAGCAGAGCTGTTGGCTTTGGCATTGGCTGCGCGCTCCTGCTTACGGAACTTGGCACGTCTGTTCTGAAACCACACCTGACAGAAACACACATACACAGGTGAAGACGGGGCATTAGGCGGATACACAGTTTTATTTGTTATATAAGTGTCAGACGTCCTGACTTTCACTTCATTTCAGTCGTGCTGAAGATTTAAAAGCCTGATGGCACACCTGTACTCGGGCCTCGGTCAGGTCTATCTTCAGCGCCAGCTCCTCCCGGGTGTAGATGTCCGGGTAGTGCGTCTCTGCGAACACGCGCTCCAGCTCCTTCAGCTGGGAGCTGGTGAACGTGGTCCTGATACGCCGCTGCTTCCTCTTCTCGTTCAGGCCAGATGGGTCCGAGAAGAACTTGTAAGGGACTGAAAGGGAATAGTTGTTTCCGTTTAATAAAAGATTTTTTTTTAATAGGGCTAAACTAGCGCGTAAAACTGCGGAGGCCGAGCACTGAGTCGCAGAGGCCACGAAACATTTCACGCCTCATCTCGCCGCATTTTTTTTAATTTAACTTTAAAAAAATATATATATATATTTTTACGTTTATTTTTGTTTTGTAAAAAAAGTTTTGGGAAATTTTCTGTTCTTAAAATAGTTATTAAAAATAAATAAAAAAATAGCTCTTGTAAGGTTACTGAATAAGGAGGATTAATTGGTTTTAAACCCATCCGTAGCTGACATCTGGCCACACCAACCCGGACACCGGGAGGCTGTACAATCGGTTGATTTATAATAAAATGTTTAGTGGGAAAAATCCATTAACTGTTTGTTTATTCTCTCTTTTTTTTAAGTTATTATTACCCATTTTTAAGTGTTAACCATTCTTCCTTACTGAAAAAAATAAATCAAAATCACCTTGTTATAAGCTTAAATAAGCCGGGTTATTGGATTCATTTATACAGAGTTTTGCCACAAAAATAATTCGCCGTCTAAGATTGTTAATGCAAACAGAAACTATGAGATTCTCCAGCACTTTAGTCAGTTAAAATCCACAGACACTGCGGAACAACAAACATTAATTACTTGTTTAAATAATGATATAATTATCCCCGCTAAAAATAAAGAATGATTCGCCTTTTCTATTGTTATTATTGTTATTATTATTATTGTTATTATTATTGTTGTTATTATTATTGTTATTATTATTATTATTATTATTATTATTATTATTATTTCATCATCTCCTTCATAAGCATGATATTTAATTTAGTCATTTCCACTAAAATAAAGATAGTTTGGAAAAAAGCCTCGGGTTTAAAATTTGTGTCATATAAAAAAGTTAAATATGATCATATATTTCGCCCTTCTCTTGCCGATCTTTTGGTGTCTTAATGAAATCTTGCGGAGACCTTGAAACGGGAACACAAGGAGAGGTTCCTGTACCTGAGGAGTAAGGTGTGGGCTGGTGCTCTCGCAGGGCTCCCAGCGTGCAGCTGGTCGTGCTGAGGGGAGTGCAGCCAGGGTTGGAGAAAGGGCCGCTCCGGATCGGGTTGTACTGGAAGGAGCTGGCCTGACTGCAGGAGCTGAAGTCCGCGTAGGCCGACGCTTCCATGGCTGCCATGCAGGAGTCATAGGAGTTCAGGTATGAGTAATCCATCTTATACATGGAGGTCAGCCGGCGCAGACACCGGTCTGTGAAGAAGTGCGCTGGAAACTCGGGTCAGGGCGGCTTCAGTCGGGTCTGAGGCTGCTGTTAGTTTCTGGGATTGCTGGGAGTCGTTTAAACCAGTCAGAGTTGGACTTTTTTCTCCAGAATCTCCTGACGCGGTTGGTTTGTTTCTCCAGGCTTTTGTGGGCTTTAAGGTTTGTATGTCACCGTCACGCGGCTGGTAAGTAATCCAGATGTTTTCTCTGCAGCTCCGCTCTCTCTCCCTACTCTCCCCTCTCTCTGTCCGTCTCTTCGGCTCCCCTCCCTGGACTGAGGTTCGCTCTGCGCTCGCGCTCCGTTTGACAGCGCGCAGCGGCTCGCGCGCTGTTTATAATAAACTTGGCAGAGCGCGAGACAATAGCGAAGGCGGTGGTCTTGTTTCCATGACAATGCCACCAGTGAGCGAGCACGGACACGGACAGCCCCCCTCCCCTCTGCTCCCCTCCCACCGCTCTCTGCACCGCCCACGCGGCCCACAGCATCGCGAGCTAGCAGGTGTCAGCGGAGTTAAATCGCGCGCGTCTAAAAAGAATTACAGCGCGCTATAACGCGCGTGCATCCTTAATCGGACGTTTGTGATTCCGGTGAGTTCAGAGTTTTTCTTTCAGCCGTAATGTGACCAAAACCGAACGTCTCTGTTTCAGAGTTTTACTGACGCGACACTACAATCAGTGTTTACGTCATAGTAATGGCCTACCTGTCGCCTGGGCGAACACAGGTGTTACTAATGAAATTAATGTAGGTGCTTAGCTTAATTCATTCCAGCTGTTTAAATGAAAAATTCAGCTGGTGAATAAAGTTTACAGGTGGAAATTATTTGAACAACTAAATGAATACATTTTTATTCATTTTTTACTCCTAGCTATACTTTGAAGCCACTCGCTCTGAAAAAACTTGGACCTTACAGAATATGCATGATCGCTTTGGAAACCTTGTCTGTGATTTTCATTTATTTATTTATTTAGGATGGGTCTTCTAGGAACTAAAGTAAAGCACGAATGTAGCCAAACAACACATCAGGCCTACAAGCTTGGAAACATTTTATTTTTAAAACATGAATACAAAGAAGCTAATTTTATAAAGAAAATGTGCGCCGTGCTTGAGAAACACACCCTCGGGATAGACATCCTCGCTGTTCTGGGAGGTTCTAGTGAAGCGTTTTTTGCGATATTAAGACATATGTGACGACTTTAAGCCATAACAGTCTGCTTAATATCGTCACAGGCGACTGAAATATGCACAAACAGATTCACCCCCCTAATAATAATAATAATAATAATAATAATAATAATAATAATAATAATAATAATAATGCTCCATAACCGGTCAATAGTGTCCCTGCGAGCTCCTGGAACCATCCGCGGCTCAGCCACAGAAGTCTTTATGTGAGGGGAAACGTCCAGATGTGACGGTGATTGGTGAGATTAAAAGCTTTGATTTGATTCCGATCACTTTTACGGAGATGTCACCAGAGTGAGCGTCAGTTTGATGTATAGGACTAGAGAGGGAGCTGGCTGCGGAGACAACCGAGCAACCAAACAGGCTAACCATAAACGCATTGAAGCTTCATAAATTGGTTTAAGTTTATTGTTCGGTGTCATACAATGTGATAAGTCATATCCCACACGGCCCCCATTACACAGACACGCGCGCGCACAAACGGGGAGGCTTTGAAACCGGCAGGCAGGCAGACGCGCGCGCGCTCCACGTAGCTGCCAAATGTGCATGGTGCCATTTTAAAAAAGAGGGGGTTTCTCGCTGCTTTTCGTGAAATTAACACGTATTTCATTAGTTCTAGCAAATAATAAAATCCACAAACCAAAATTAGGTTTTGCGTGTACGCGAGGAATTAATTAAGTTTGGCCTGCGTGCACGCATAAAAATGTCTCAACGTGCGCGCCCTGCCTTCCTTTGACCACAGGCTGCACACGCTGCAGCTGCTCCTGATGATGATGCTGTTGATGCTCCTTAATGACATTAACCCGCTGCACACGCGCGCATGCGCGCATTCGCCTCTCCGCGTTCGCTTAAACTACAAATAAGCGACAATAATCAGATTTGTTTACGGTGTTTATCGTGTGATGGAGTTCGAGGCGGGGCGGCGCGCGGGGCTAGTTGTGTTCAGATGGTAGATGCTGCCTGAACATCACAGATGAGGCCCGCACGAGACAAACAAGTCTGAGGCCGCTGATTTGTCATTACAGGGACCCAACTCTTTTTTTTCTTTTTTGTATAATTCGATTTTATTTTATTTACGATTTTTTTCTAGGAATTGTTAAACTCAAAGACTTCGTTTTACAATACGCTACTTATCAAAACCACCGATTTAATGCACATTTGAAAATATTTGGGGCATCGCCGTCACAAAATATCGTTACGCATTCGTTACAGCTCAGTGCAGCTGGTACACGAAGGTCTTTTTGACTTCAGGAGAAAGACTTTACACATGATATTAATAAAGAAAAAAAGTTAATTATGGACCACTTCATTTATTGCTTCGTGTGTGCGTCACAACATTTTATACGATTTTCAAATCCTTAAACAAAATCACAGCGAACCTCCTTAACGCGTGAACTAACAGGGATAACCTGCATCAACCCTTATAACATTTAAGGCACTTAAATAAATACAGCCCTACATTGTGTGAGTTTTTCTTTCCTCCGTTGGATTTCCACATTAACCGGTCAGCTCCCAGGCCTTCCATTTGTTGTATGTCCGCTTTTCTCTTTGCTGGGTTCAGAGGTGAGTTTACCGAGAAACTTAAACAGTTTCACAGTTAAACTCTCCAGGGTCGTTTCTGCCTTCCAAAAAAAAAAAAAAGCGCAGCCAGGAACGACCCTAGCTCTCCCGCTTTTAAACCATTTAAACTTTAATCCCTTCAAAGAAGGGACCGGTCTCTTCCAGGCCGCTAATCCGCCCTATAGTGCTCCGGCGCAGGGGGAGACTTCTCTGCTGCGAAGGCTTTAACTTTGGACTTTTACATTCATGGGGCGATTTTTAGGAAACAGTAACGGGGAGCTTTGGCATTCATGGCGTCTGAGTCAACAGAGGGGGCACACAATGGTCCCCTAGAGGCTCCTGAGAGCCCCTGAGAGAGGAACCCCGACGGATTATAGGCCCGTGGGTTATTAGGGAAAAGCGAATGAAGGCCCGTAGCGTGCTGTCTGTTTGTGAGCAGAGTATGACTGACTCCTTTCAGCGACTGATTGGTAACATTATCTGGTAATAAACATTCAAATTACCGCTGATAAAACTGTAAATGACAGCTCTGCAAAATAAAATAGAATTAAATAGAATTGAATTTATTGCTGAAGCTGTCATATTGCTGAAGCTGAAGCTATCATTTTTAATGCGCTAACCTCGAAGTCTATAATAATAATAATAATAATAATAATAATAAAATCGTAATAATTGTATTTCAAGGTTTCATGGGAGAAGTTTTAAAGCCCAACCCAATCACTTCATGTTCTCAGTGAGGGACTTACTGAGGTCACAAAATGACCCAGAGCGCATTAACCTGCATGTTTTCTTTTGTTTTGCTTGCTTCTTCTTCTTTCTTTTTCTTTTTTTTTTTAAATTCAGGCCACATTAATTGTCCTGTCTGCCCGCTAAAGGGGGATGATCCGCAGAGAAATTAAATTCTCGGCGTTTCTTTTTTCTGCTCCCGTCTTTCCTGCTGCTCTAATTCCTTGTGATGGTCTTCCTGCCCTAACGACACCGACTGGAGCTCTGCAGGGCTGCATGCAGATTGGCCTTAACGAAGAGGGCGGTCGGAAACTCGTGTGTGCGCCTTGTTGGCGGTGATGGCGCACGGATGAAAAGGGCGGCCTGTGTGATGGATGGATGGATAGTCTTGAAGGAGAGATGGAGAGGTGTGTGGGTAGAGACGGGGGGAGAAGGGGTCAGTGAAGGATGGGACAGCGGCGACACTGGCGTGATGAAAAGCCACCCGGGAGGCCCAGTCCGGTTTCTGTCTCTGTGACAGGCGGCGGGTCTGATATCCAAGCGAGGCTGTCAGTCAGAGAGGGAGACTGCCAGGTCCATCCATCCATCACCGAAGCTCAAAGAAGAACATGTCCCATGTGCTCAAAGCAGTTTTCTTGCTCCAGACTCAGGCAGCTATTGATTCGCAGGTCTGGATATTAACCTCCTCTTTGTCGAGCTTTGAAAAAGAGCTGTAATGCTCGAATAAAAGCAGAGATTACACTATTTCATCGACTTAACTGAAGTCAGTGCCAAGGTCCAGAGTACAATAAATATTACACTACATGATGTGAGCATAGCTACATCCAGCTGATGGCTGTGCACCAAGAGAAATGCTTTTTTAGGCAGGCGATAACCCTCCTTCACTGCCTGGTTTAGGGTGACCAGGTGCCCGTCTTTAAGTTTTACTGCACGGCATTTTTAGTCCTCCTCCTCCTGCAGGACATGCGGTTTTCTAAAGTCTGGATTTTACCCCGAACTATCAGAAAGAAAAAAAAGAGCCAACTGGCCACTAGAGTTTTTCCGTAACCCC
>NW_024582521.1:1311608-1346940 GCF_018398535.1 Haplochromis burtoni | reverse complement strand
CCCCCCCCCCCTTTTGTTTTAGCTTGTTATCTTCATTGTCAAGATATTCCTTTATCTTTATTTTGCAAAGTAGAAAATTTGGTGAGAATGAAGCAGCATGCATGTGATAACTGGCTAAAAATGGCTGAAATTGTCAGATATGAGTCAAATACGTTCTGCCAATCTATGGCTGCATCCCCACTGAAACCCAGGATATACAGGAGTATATAAAACCATTACATGATACCATGAGAGCAAACTTCAGCTTCTTTTTCTATTCTTCTTGTTTTTACTTAGCAAGAGAGTTGGTAAACGGGTCCCACATTTAGTTTGTTGGGATCTGGTCACGCTGACCTGATTTAATGTGAAATTACACGCGGATTAATGTAATCGTTTCAACAAATATTCACAATTCTGCTTTTAAAGGAATGTGTTGCAGTAAATCGTTGTTTTTAATATGAACACTTATCTGTAAAAATAAAAGTTAGTGTGATTTAAAACGTGCGTGGGTTCTTTGGACAGAAGTCTACGCGCGTTGTATCACCAAGTGTCTCCATATTTTTAATACTCAGCTGCTAACTGAGCAATCATCTGTCTGTAGCTCTTTGTCCCTAATTCTAAATGTCCCAACAGTGATTTATGTAACTAATAATCAATCAATCAGTGCATTGTTTTGCCTTTGGTAAAGAGTACTTCTAGGATTTTCAGGATTCGTGATTATTGTTATTTACTTTTGTATTTTCCCCCCATTTGCTCATAATGTGACTGTGTAGTCAAAACGGCCGAGCAGCTGGTCTGCTACCTGCAGTGTGACTAAAATGTGTCGTGTCATCGCCCCTCTTAAGATCCTCTTCCCTCGGAGGTCGATTTGATTGCGGATAAAATAAAATCAGAGCTCGCGGATCCTGCCGTTAACATCGGCCTGCGTTTTCACGGCCGCAATCGAGGCTGGCGGTGTGCACATTTGATTTGCAAGGTGATGGATGAGAGACGGAGCTGGATGGGAGGGGGTTGGTGGGCCCCCCCGGGTGGGGGTCCCGTCGGTGCAGGCTGTCTCCGCATATCAGTCCCCAATTACCCGAATATACCGTGACGCTCCGGCGAGAGACGATAGCGCGCGTCTAACTGCGTTAGAGAGGCAGCAAGTTACGGTTAAGTCCTCAGTCAGCCGGTGCTTGTGTGCTAGATCACAATCACAGTCTGGTGTGGAGTCTACTCTAGAGGAGAAAATAGATCTAATAAGAATATAGTCAAATAGTTTTGAAATATTAAATCGAGCTAATTTTCAGTGCGCATTGTCCCATTTATGTGGCGAGTGCAGTGAGTAAACAGGCCGAGAGGTAAAGACATGGCTCCTTAATTAACTGCACCGCTACTGACAAAGATCTGTGCTTTGTCTTCATATGACGGAAAATGGCTTCATAAAATCTGAATTTTTGCGCATAAAATGTGCGCACAGGTGGAAAAACCACAGGGTGCTAGTAAGTGCACTAAAAAAGCAGCATATTCGTTTAGATACCCGGTGGAATTTGGCGCAGCACAGTCAGAAATCCACGTTCTTGTCAGGTTCTATTCCGACTAGGACAGATTGAGACAAACCTTTATGAGCCAAAAATGGCTGTCCGGCACAAAGGCTCATCAGGACGGAGTTGCCAAAAAAATTGCCTCGAAACATGGCCATTAATTTTAACCCATCACATTACGCTCATTATTATTTAAGTCCGCTCTAACCTGAAGTGAACGCGCATTCATCAGGCAGAATATGACGCAGAGCAGCTGCGGTTATTCACAAGCTGCGTACACCTCTGCTGCAGCACCAGACCTGTATTATCCTAATGGATAACGGCATGTTACTTAAAAAAGAAGCTTTTTAGGATAAAAACCAGGTCCCGGGAGACCGCATACACACACATACGCACACATACACACAGATACAAGCACACCACAGCTGGAGCGGCGAGGGATGGCCGCGCGCAGGAGAGCTTCTCCAAACACGCTAATTAGATCTCGAGCTCTGGCCCCGCGCTCTGAAAGCAGCCCAGCGGCGGGGCGCGCGGAGCTGTGGAAAGTTAATTGAATTAAATTCCCTCTAAACTAATTAGGCTGCAATCTGCCACGCGAGCTGTCCCTGAGCAAGGTTCGAATTAGGCGGAATGGATTTGTTCCTTTTCTTTAAAAGAAAGGAGGACATACTGGTGTGTGTGTGTGTGTGTGTGTGTGTGTGTGTGTGTGTGTGTGTGTGTGTGTGTGTGGGTGTGGTTGTGTGTGTGTGTGTGTGTGTGTGTGTGTGTGTGTGTGTCAGAGATGGGTTTTTTGGTGGGGTCCTTTATTTGTCTTTTATGCTAATTCTCCCAGGGGACTGTCACGTGATTGCTTTACGGTAACGGGCCGGTGCGAGCATCCCTTCCACCGAACCCTCCACGGCGTCAGGGGTTAACAGGAAGAGATCCAGCAGTGTTACTTTAACGAACATGCGAGGTCCGGTGCTGTGCTGGCAGTGGTAACTGCGCTGCTTTGCATGAATGGGGAGCATCTTCAGACTAAGAGCTGAGTGGACTGAGGTAGCCTAATGGAGGTGAAATCGATCGCTTTCCTAGGGGAGCACAATGAGCGAGGGCAGGAGAGGCAGAGATGAGAGAAGCGCGGAGGGACACGGATGAAAATCCCCCGTTAAGAGCAGGGACAGATATGATAATTGGAGAGCCGCTAGTAGTCGTTTATCATTCACCACCTCCACCTTGCTGCTGCTGGCTGAGCTTCAGTGAATTAGAAACTCTCTGTGTAAAAGCTTTATCCTGGACAGCAACGTGCAGTCCATGCTGGTGGGTTCTTGTTGTTGTTGTTTTTGAACCCCAGAGCTACCGGGAGCCCCTCCACATGCACATCTTCCCTTGTAACCCCTCCCCCACAGGTTTACCTTTTGTATCTCGCCTGCATCTTGGACTTTGTCCATCTTTATGAGCAGCAGGAAGTGGGAGAGATGGACAGATGGGACAGACAAGGAAGAAGGAAGGGGGGAGAGAGAGAGAGGACGGTGGAGAAGCAGGAGGCAGAGGAAGGGTTGAGTGAGGGAAATGCAGCGAGATAGCGGGAGAGGGAGGTTAGGACGATGGAGGGCCAGGTTTCTGTTTCTCCATAATCTAATCAGAGAAATGGCAGCAGTCAGAAATAGCCTGACAGACAGACTAAGAGCGTCTTCTCTTTCTCCTCCTCTTCTTATTCTTGTCTTCCTCCGGGGAGGGTAAATGCACACACACACACACACACACACACACACACACACACACACACACACACACACACTTTCCCCCTTCCTAAAACCATAAGTGTAGATGTGTTTGAGGGTTATAAGAGATGAGAAAAAGCCTGGAGGTATCACAGCAAAACCTGATCTACAGTCCAGATGAAGCCACTTTAAGAGTCTCACTTAAAAACACCAAAAAAACCTCTGCTGGCCTGTTGCTGTTTTGTCTGTGGGTGTCAACAGTTTAAAGGCATCAGCTTCATGCAGATGACATTTGAGGCATTTGGCAGTTCATTTTTAGCACAACCCACAGTTTATACAACCACAGAGTAATCTTAGATTCGTGAGTGGTATGGTATCTCCCCCACCAACCCACATGCTTCACACTGATGAATGACTGGGAGGTGGGTGGTAAAGAAGGCATCAAAGAGAGGAGAGAATATTCCCCCTTATTTCAGCTCAGAGGAGGCACACACGAAATCTTTTGAGGAGTCAAAGCAACCAAATCGTGACAACAAAATTTTCAGCTAAAATCTGTATGCCCTTTTGATTTCTTCTATCCTAAAGTATACAGAGAGGCAGTTCAGAGAGCTTCTAAGAGACATTTTAGCCTTTAAACAGTGGCGATTTTAACAAATGTACAAAATGAAAAAAAATTATTTTGATAAGTGCATTTTTAGCATAAACGCAGAGAGACATCTTCACCTTTCCATCTTTGTGCACCAGTATGACAGATTACAAAAAGTGCTGGAAGCTGCAAATATTCTGTGTTACTCTTGTTGAAAATTCACTTAAATCAAGAAAATGACTGTAGTATAGATGTGGCTAAAGGGGATTGATTTATAAACAGCACAGGTACTTCCTCCTCACAGACAGCTGTGACTCTGTGTGTACCTAAAAGAGAGTGATAGTGTGTGTGTTGTTGGGGGGTCCAGGCCGAGCACAGTAAGAGTGAATGTGTCTTTTCCCTGCATGCTAATTCCTCCCTATGGAGAAGACATTCCTGCAGGCGTGCATGTGTGAGAGATTCTTTCTGCATTCCCTCCCAGCGTCCGACGCAGACCCCCACACAGAATCAGAATTCCAAGGAAATTCCTATGTCATGTCGTTTTACGTGGCGGATGAGCATTATTGTTGCAGAATTCCCACCCAGGTTCTCACACACATCTATCCATCAGGGGTGTCAGTGCAACACAAATGGAACAACAACAACAAAAAAAGCAAGGAATTCCCTTTTGATTGTGATGACTTTATTTACACGGCGGAGACTCGGATACAAGAATGACAAACGTCGCTCGATTACATTTGGCGCCTTGGCAGCGTGCTGTTCAAACATTTATGATGCAACACTTTGAATATTTTCTCTTTATGACTAAATTCCTCTTAATGTCAGAGGGACACAAACGAAAGCACCAGAGCTCGCTCGCAGCTATGATAGACTTCTTTACATTAACATGCATCAACAGAAACTACTTACAAGCCAGTTATATCAACCATGCTTCAAATGCACTCTCTCCACTAGCACATTCTTCATTGGGGAGAACAGATTACGCAGGTTGTGTTTACATTTTCATCAGCGTGCCTCTGCTGATGTGAACAATGTGCTAAAACACAGTCAAATCATCTTTGATTATCCGTTTTTCCTTCACAGGAAAATAAAGTTGCTGTTATTAATGTGTCACAAATATCAGTTTGTTTTTTTAATTATTTTTTTTCACACAGATTCGATAACAATCATACAATATCCAGTGTTCTACACTGGCTGTCCTCTCCAACCACCTCAAAGGACAGGCTGTCGTGCCATCTTTCTGGCCTTCCGATTGGACAGACACACGCGGCGTGCAGCCGTTAGGCAGCAGCTCCTGCTCGTACGCTGTGGCTAACTGGTTGACGACTCTCCTCTCAACCTGACGGATCAGTGACAGAGTCAGGGGTCGGGTGGAGATCAGGTTTATAGATCCTTTCTCCTTCACGGCAAAATCTGAACATCGCTGTTATTAATATGTAACAAATACCTTTTTTCCCCTATTTTTTCCTCCCCTCCATAAAGATTCGATAACAGGCTCCAAAACTGACGCTTTTTTTTTTACTTTAGTTTTTCATTTTCCTCAGTCATTTACAATAAATGGAGGGAATAAAAGAAAAAAATTAAGGGGTGAGGGAGAACAAATGGCAAAAAAAAAGAGAGTAAACAACTTGTGTGGTGCTACCTAAACATCAAAGAATGTCTGTGTTTGGTCGAGCCTTATACAGATTCCATTTCTTCCATCGTTGTTTGAATCGATGTGCTTCAAGTCTTAAGTAATAAGTTATTTTTTCCATCGTGGAAATTTCCTCCATGACATCTCGCCATTGCTTCAGTCTCAAAGGATCCCTTTGAAGCCAGTTCCTTGTAATAACTTTCTCGCAGGCTATTATCGTCACATTAAACAGGTAAATGTCCTCAATGTCAATTACTTCTGCGGGTAACTGGCCTAGAAGTAGGTCCGCTAAATTTTTTTCTTAATGTGGCCCTAACACATCATCGTGATTTTGTTCTACAAGGAGCCCTGAAATATGGCATAAATCACAAGCTCCATAATGCATGTTGTAGCCGCCTGCTAACAGGTCCAGTACTGGGCGATCCCACTGAAGAGTGATATCATGCCGCTGTTTAGCCTGACAAGAGAAAGAGAGAGAGTGGAAGTCATGTTACAATAGGGCCGAGGGTGAGACCTGCAGAATATCAGGAAAACACAAATCTGTCAGAGAGGACGAAGAACAGAGTCAAAATGGGTGGAAAGAGAGAGCGAGCGAGAGACACAGCAGCAGAGAGGAGACTGTGTCAAGCAGCATGTCTGCTGACGCTAATCAACAGGCCCTTAATACATTTTAATCCAACGCGGGTCAATAGTAGTGATCAGAGCAGCTCATTTAGCTTCAGATGTTAACACTTCAATCAATAAATAAGACGCCATGTTTTTCTATCGATATGTAGCGAGGCAATAATAATAAAAGCTCTAAACATTTAATTTGTCTAATATAAATGAGCGACAAACAAAAGCCTTGTGGGATTATTCAGTAATAATGAGATTTCTGCTGTTTGCATCACTTCAAGATGCAGACTGAGACAAGTCATTACCAGACATGCACACTTTCAAAAACTGAAGACCCAAATATCAGACCCACAAGAGCTACAACACCACTCAAAACAGAGAAACTGAAATGAGTCGGGTCCCTATCAGTTGCCTGCAGGGCCCATGTTTGCTGTCAGGACACCAGCTGTAATATTAATAATTAAATATTGATGAAGGCTCCACATGTTAAACACTGTAATCACATTACAGGGAGTAACAGTGGCACACAGTATTGATCCGTGTGTGTTTCTGCACAGCTCAGCAGCGGCTGACGAAGTGGGTGAGGCCTCGCAGGTCCCCACAGGAGGACACCCGTGTTAGAAATGTGGTGCTGTGAAGACGGGCGTCCAGAGGAGACTCAACCTCTGCTCCTCTCAGATCCACACACAGCTGATCGGCCCACTTTCTGTTAAAGTGGGTGTGGTGGAGGTGTGGTCCCTGGCTCAGCTGCAGGGGAGGGATGGTGCAGTGAGCTCAAGGAGGTAGTGCCAGTGGAAGCAGATGAGGCCACAGGTGGTGTTGATCTGGTTAATCAGGTGTTTCTTTTCTTATAGTGAAGCCGGACCCTGGAAGAGGGGGTGTGTCCCGAGACCGGCTGTGAACGGAGAGACGCTACCTGTGAAAAGTGACAATAAAACTCATAAATGTGACAGTGTGTTGAGTCTGTCTTTCCAAGTTTTGTCGAAACCCAGGAATTGGGATGTCAGAGCCACACGCCGCCCACCCAGCCTTTGCAAATCTTAGCACAAATGTCCACTGTCGGTGGCAATGCTCTGTATTGGGGGACGGTGATGACCCCCAGATCTTCTTGGAGACCTTCTGGGCCATGGCAAAAGCATTTCAGTGACCTCCTGCAGAGTGGGTGCTGCTTCCACTGCTGTCAGGGGAGGCTCAGACGGCTGCCCTGAGTCTGCCACTGACCTCACAGAGCAGCTTCCCAGACATCTGCCGGGCCGTGCTGGACTGTATGGGCCTCTCCCCAGAGGATCATCCTCGGTGGTTCCGGATCTGCAGGCTGACAGGGGAGGACCGCCCGTTCGTGTGGGCCCGGAAATTACACGACGCAGCGGCGCGATAGCTGCCGCCTGGACCATTGGAGGCTGGTGGAAACAGCGAGGTGGGTCTGGTGCCACTGGCCTACGAGCCTGGAGGCAGCGGTCACGTTGGCAGAACACCACCTGGCTGCTAGAGTGGAGGAGCCCAGGGAAGGCAGGCCCAGGTGCCAGTGCCTAGGTGCAGGGTCCTCACGCCCGCACCGGTAGGGCGGGCCCCTGCGCTGAGTCCCACTAACCCATTTTTTCCCACTTTGCTTTCGGTCCTTGGGGAGGCAATCAGCACTGCTCCAGAGCCATGGAGAGTAGCAGAGACACTGGGGCAAGGGTGCTGGAAGTGCGGGCAGCCAGGACACCTGAGGCGGGACTGTCCGCCAATGGAAGTGGGACAGGTGTTCCGTGTCACCAGTGCTCCGGCACCCTTCCCAAGTCTGGGAGGGATGTACAGCATTCCGGTAAGGACTCAAGGGGGTATACACCATGGTTTGGTGGGCACGGGCTCTACACAGACCCTTTTGCACCAGAGCTCGCACGGAGGATACACACACCCAGTTGGTGCCATAAAGCTGCTGGAAAATGATTTTCCAGGTGGCTCACTATAAAACCCATGGGAGGGCATATGGGATATGACAAGAATCTGGAGCGAATTAAGGCCCACTTTTATTAGCTGGGCATCCGAGCGGATGTGCAACGCTGGTGTGCATCCTGTCCGGAATGCCAACTTGTTAACCAGCCAGCCATTCCAAAAGTGCCTTTGCGCCTGCTAACATTGATGGAGGTCCCGTTTGAGCGCATTGGCATGTACCTCATTGAGCCATTTCACCGCAGTGCACGTGGCTATCGCTTTGTATTAGTGCTGGTGGATTATGCAATGCAATACCCGGAAGCAGTGCCACTGCGTACTGCATCTCTGCAAATAGTGTGGAGCAGGCACTGTTTTAGGTCATCTCCCGAGTAGGTGTTCCGAAAGAAATACTGACTGACCAGGGCACGTCGTTCATGTCTCCCACACTGAAGGAATTGTATGAATTACTGGGCATTAAATCTGTTCACACCAGGATCTACCACCCTCAGACTGATGGGCTGGTGGAGCGGCTGAATAAGACTTTAAAGTCCATGATTTGGAA
The DNA here is from genome assembly GCF_018398535.1 of Haplochromis burtoni. Classification (NCBI taxonomy): domain Eukaryota; kingdom Metazoa; phylum Chordata; class Actinopteri; order Cichliformes; family Cichlidae; genus Haplochromis; species Haplochromis burtoni. The sequence continues at coordinate 1,338,422 of NW_024582521.1, read as the reverse complement.
GTTCATACACGAGGGTGAACACAATTGCGATCACTGGCTAGACCCTCTGTTACTTGCAGTGTGGGAGGTGCCCCAGGCCTCCACAGGATTTTCTCCCTTTAAACCGCTTGGGGTGCTCAACCTAATTAAAGAAAACTGGGAGGAACACCTGTATAACAGAGAGTCTAGACTCAAGCAATTTTCACCAGGAGACAAAGTGCTTGTATTACTCCCTTCTTCTAGTTTAAAGTTACTCGCCAAGTGGCAAGGACCCCCCACCTCACACGGTGAATTGGGGGACGTTGACTATGAAATTGCATGGTCAGACAGGGGAGGGGCCACGCAGATTTATCACCTCAATCTCCTGAAAGTATGGAGAGTGGCTGAAACTCTCTCTGGTGAGCCGGGCCGGAGGTGCCAAATTCAATCAATATTTTATTTACTTTATTTACTCAAATAAAGGACCTAGGTTGCTCTAAGAGCATTTGACTCGATGATCGAAGTGCTCTCCTAGGAGTATACAGGTTGAGAAGTTCAGTTAAATAGCAAGGCTCAACATTATTTGCGATATTTGATGGGCAGCCAATGTAGGTCAGCAAGGATAGGGGTAAAATGGCCTGTATTTATATAGCGCTTTACTAGTCCCTAAGGAACCCAAAGCGCTTTACATATCCAGTCATCCACCCATTCACACACTGGTGATGGCAAGCTACATTGTAGCCACAGCCACCCTGGGGCGCACTGACAGAGGTGAGGCTGCCGGACACTGGCGCCACCGGGCCCTCTGACCACCACCAGTAGGCAACGGGTGAAGTGTCTTGCCCAAGGACACAACGACCAAGACTGTCCAAGCCGGGGCTCGAACCGGCAACCTTCCGATTACAAGGCGAACTCCCAACTCTTGAGCCACGATCGCCCCATGATAATAGAATCAAACCTTCTAGCACCAGCTGCCGCTGCATTTTGGACAAGTTGTTGTTCATGAAGAAGGGCAGATTGGAGGCCCAGGTAAAGGGAGTAACAGTAGTCTAATCTTGAAGTAACAAAGGCATGTATAAGTTCCATTCGCGGTATGTAATGCCTAGCCTAAGAGATTTGACGTAGTTTTTAAAAGCTAGACTGTACTACAGAGGGACACTTGTTTATCAAGTTTAAAGGAGCTGTCCTAAAGAACACCTAAGTTACGTACTGTATCAGAGAGGGAGGTAGCAAAGGGCCCAAATATATTGGCTAATTGTCCCCGAGGGATGTTGTCCCCGAGGGATGTGGCTATCAAAGACAATAATTTCCGTTTTCTTTTCATTTAGAAAAAGGGAGTTACTCGATAAAAAGCTTTTGACCTCCCTCATACAATCAAGAAAGCAGTGTAGTGAAGATGGGGTACCGTCAGTCAGACAAAAATAGATTTGAATATCATCAGCATAAAAATGAAAAGAAATGTTATATTTGTCAAATATAGAGCCCAAGGGAAGCATGTACAATGAGAACAACATAGGGCCAAGAACAGACCCCTGGGGCACACCACAACGAAAAGGGGTAACAGAGGAAGAGGTCACAGAAAAGGACGTTCCCTTTAATGCCTACTAAATATTCTAGTCTTGTTAGCAGAATGCTGTGGTCCACCAGATCAAAGACTGAAGACAACTGTAGTTCCGACTTGAGTGACTCTATAGCTCTCAGCAAATTGGAGATATGTCAGCTCCAGTGTTAGCATTAGCTTGCACTGTGGCATTGTTAGCTTTTCCCACCAAGTTTTTATCTTGTATTTTAGGCATATTTGCGTTTTGTCAGCCTCCTGTGATTCCTTCCCCACTCAATCGTGTGTTTAACTCTAGAAAAATCAATGAACGAGATTTTAGTGGGTAAAGTTTTTTTTACCTGGCATGTGTCTTGTTACGCCGTCACACCGGACTGAAGCCACGGTTCTATTTGCAGTCATACAATATCTCAAAATATTTTAGCTTTCAGTGTTCTGAAAAGCCAAAAGAAATATATGTGGAAGTGGAAATCACCTGTACACTGAAAAAAAGTAAATCAATAATGTAGCCATGTTAAATCTCGTGATACCGCACATGATTTTGTTTCTTGCACTCTGGATCGTGGCTTGAGGATGGCAGCCATCTCCGCTCACCGGTACTTTTATTGGTCTGTCTTAATTTCTGAATGAATATTGTCCAAATCTCAGTCAAATTTAGTTTAATGTCTAGAGTGTCACTATGTAACGTTAACGTTAAATAAGTGCCGTTAGCTTATTTGCTCTCTTGTCAAAGAATTGGCGCTTTTTCATTTTAATTTGTTTTTGGTGCAAGCCCTAATGTCACATTTAACTTACCTCCTAACATATTTTGATCTTCTGTGTGAATTGGTTTGCCAACTGACTGCTCAGTTACATTATGTGTTAACTGCACCTGCACCGTGGTGTTAGTGAGATTTTGGAGATTGAACAGCCTCAGCTAATGTCTCTGGAGGCATTAAGGTAGCTTACCCCCCACCTCCTTGTTTTGTGTTTATTTATTTATTTATTTATTTATTTTTTTGCTGCAGATTGAGAGACAAACTTTATTCCGCATTTCATCTGGAGTCAGCTGATGGATCGTGGGTTCAAGTTGTGGTGAGAACAGGACGTTGTGTTTTCTCTTAAGGTTTCTGTAACTTAATTATAATACAGATTTTATTTTAATCATTTGGCACATACACACACTGGCCAGCTACCTTATTTATACATATGTGAAATCCAAAATCTGCCATACGTTTAACTTGAACATATATTGTCAGAAAGATGATTACTGGACTTGCGTTAATGCACACTTGAAAAAAAATAAGGTTGTAACTTGTATGTTGTTGGATTGCAAACATCTTAGGATCTTTTAAATCCCACAAGAGCAGGAAACACAGTTCTTATTCACCAAAAGATTACCGACCAACCATGCACAGTGCCTGTCGTTATTTTTAAAATAATTTTATGTTGTTTTAGATAAAATGCAGTGTTCAAGCACATCACAACCTTTGCAGTCAAGGTTTCTGGCACAGCTTGACTTCATCTCTGAAAGTCTGCTGAGAGTGTTTGTCAAGCAACTGGGAGAGCAGGCCCAAAAGCTAAAGGATATGACTGCCATGATGACAGTAAGAACTTTTAAATTGTTTAACTACCAAGTGTATATGCATCACATTAGCTCAGTAAAAGATTTATATGCTGCATCCATTGCAAAGGTCAACTTTTACCTGTGAGTACTGATCCTACTGAAAGGACCCCATAATTTACATCATGCAATTACTGTCCCAGCGTGAGAAATTGATCTTTTTTGTATGTTTTGGAAACTGTATGACTAAACTATAACTATATAAGTCCATTTCATAAAGGTCATGTGAAACAGGTAGTTTTAATGGCGTTTTGTAGATGCTGGTGTTGCATGTTAACTGGTTCAAAAAGTCAGTTTTTTTTGTCTTTGATCATTTTCTTCTGTGCTACTGAAGATTTTGAGTTCACATATCTATGTTTTCTTTGTTATAATACTTAAGGATGACATTGATATTCGAAGGGAGTCCCTCATCAATGTACTCTGCCTCTATCTGAATGACAATCCTGATGTCTTGGTGCAGGAGTTCATGGTGAGTGTTGCATGAGTAGATTGTGGCTTTGCAACTGAACACAGTGCAATCAGTTAACCATATGATCCTCATTGGACCAGTTAGGCACAGTAGTCCTCTTTAATAATTTGGTGAAGTGATTCCAGTACTGACATTGAAACACAAGGTTAAACTTGTTACACAAGGGGTCCAAACACTACTTTTTTTTCTCCATAGCACCTATTACGAAGCCGGAAAAACCATCCGTTTTGATGCCTCTGCCACAAAGTGAAAAAATAATGATAATTAAAATCATCCAGGAACGAAAAAAAAACTTCAAGAAAAATGAGGAGAACTCGATCTTTACATTAGCTTTGTTGGGGGGGATGGCCAACTGAGTCAGACTTGCTCTATCCAAATTGTGAAGCTGACAGAAAATCTAAAATCTTCTGAGTGACATAACCTGGCTTTCTGGTGAGCCAATGTCTTTCTAACAAAAACTAATGTAAAGCTTAAGGGCTCTTCATTTGAAATACAAGTTGTCTATTTTTTTTTTCTTTTCCTCTTAGAACCAGATCATGAATGGCTGCTTCGTAGGGAACTCTTTAGCTACAGCCATTTACTATGCGGCTGGCATGGGTTTAAATAACTATAGCATTAGAATTGGTGCATTCAAAAGAGATTAGTTTAAAAGATAATCTTAAAGAAATGTTTCATCTTTATGCAGGACATGACTGAGGCCACTGCACTGAGTGAAAACAACAGTGGGCATCTAGGTCTCCAGAGATGCAACAGGTAATGACTTCTCTGATGTTGGCATCGTCATCGAGGGTGCGGTGGTTCTTCAGGATCTGGATAACGTGGCCCTTGCAGTAGCCATGCTGTTTGGCCTTTTTTACTCCTTGAACATGAGTTACCCATCACAGCTCTCTTACACTTTTAGGTTGATTCAAAGGGTGGTCATGGAGTTGGATGCAGCTCAACTCTTGAGAAAAGTCCAAAACTTAAAAGACAAAACTGCAACAATCTCACACTTGTTCTCCTGCATTTTGGAGACTCAATTTCCAGGAACAAATCACAGCATTCATTTTTCCTTTTTCTCTCTGTAAATGTTCTCTGATTGGCAGCATTTTTCAATTTTTGTTTGTATATTTTTTTTTTTTTTAAACAAGTGAAGAGATGTAGAGTAGTACAGTCTAAATAGTCCCATCTGGGCTGTGTGGAACAGCATTTTCAGTTTAATTCAGTTGGAGTAAAGAAAGTTGAATCCTACTAAGAATGCCGTTTTGAACCAAGATGTCACAATATGATCAGTGCTGGAATTCTTTGACAATCACTGTTATTTTGTGGCTCTTGAATAAAGGTTTTGACATGCAAGTGGTACGTATGTGTGTTTATATATATGTGTGTATATATAGTAATTAGGGTAAATGGGGAATGTTAACAGGAAGTTGTTTGCCAAACCAGTAACCTATTTTAAAGTTAATGGAAACTAACATTACGTCAAATTGTTTAGTTATAATTGTTGTTTAACTGAATCCTGACATCAGAGGCCTTAAGCAGATTTTTTTGTATTGTTCTCTTCCAAGATGGTTACGTGTAACATTTTTCAAATGAAAAGGCCTAAATCCTGTGCCATGACTGATTCGACAAAACACTGAAAAACTGACGTATTTCAGTAGAGGAGTAATGTCAGTTCAATTCTTTACCTCAGGGGTCTCAAACTTAAATGAGCTGTGGGCACTGTCATCTTATTGGAGGGCCACATTAGTGTTCAAGTAGTATAAAACCCCCATAAATATTTCTGAAAATGCAGTGTTTTGTGTTTTTAAATTTCAAATATTGTATAAAAAGACAAAACTGCAAATGTGAACGCAATTTTTTTTCTTCTCACTCTTAACTGAAGCCTTTCATTGAACTATCAAATAAACAAATTGGTACTCTCTTTCTGGCCACACCCGTGGCAGCACTTCTGCTATTATTTTGTTAAATACAAGCAAAATAAAAATGCTGACATAAGTGTACACATTAGTTTTTAACTGCCAGTGAAAATTGTTTTCTTTGCAGTTTACTCTCTCACTGAACTAACAGTCAATCGGTAAACATGTTTGTGCTCTCTGCTCATATTGCCTTCATTAAGTACGTTTTTGCTTTTAAAGAACTTATTTTAACATTGCACTCAACAACAAACAAATCCTCCCTAACAAAAGTAACTTCAAGGACCAAACTGCATTATATTTCTTCATGTCAATATACGGGCTGCAAGTAGGGGTGATGTGGGCCACAAGTGGTCCCTGGGCCACGAGTTTGATACTCCTGCTTTACCTGCAGTGAAAGTAGACATTTTGTTTTGAAAGGTTACTAGTGGATACTGGCAACTTGGAAGAGAACAATACAATCTATTATAAGGTCTCCATTGGAAAATTGTGTATTTCATACTAGAATATAATACCAACATGTAGTATTTGGTTAAAGTTATTGAATAGTGTTTGAATAAAGTGAGAAAATTGTGGAGGATTAAAATATTCCAAGAGCTCAAATTACTTCATCAAAACATTTCAACGTTTCAATCACATTTTATCAACGCACATTGCACAGGTTTATTGAATACGAATAACTAGTGTTAATTTAACTCTGTTTAAGTTGCTGCCATAGCAAAACATCTGTGTGCATCTAATGTCCACTACTGAAAGAAGTAAATCCAACACGTTCTTTTGTTCAGTGTATGCTCGCATTTTTAATCCTTTGTTGTTAGTGTTCAGGGCTGAGTGGTGGTCGGATGTCCAGCGTTCTCGATGAGCTGCCCTCTCCAACCACTTCGAGGCGCAGGCTGGGCGTGCCGTGCTCTTTCTGGCCTTCTGATTGGACAGACAGACGCAGCGTGCAGCCTTTGGGCAGCAGCTCCTGCTCGTACGCTGCGGCTAACTGGTTGACTACTCTCCTCTCAACCTGATGGATCAGTGACAGAGTCAGAGGTCAGGTGGAGATCAGGTTTATAAGTCAGGCTTTTTAGAAATCTTTATACGCTACATGTGCAGGATTTTTCCTGCAGAAAGGAATCCCGTTGTGATTTTGTTCTATAAGGAGGCCTGAAATATGACAAACCACTTCAAGGGTTACTCCTAAAAACCAGTGTGTATGTTACAGTGCCTGCACACCTCATGCTTGATGGAACGAGCTCCATAATGCATGTTGTAGCCGCCTGCTAACAGGTCCAGTACTGGGCGATCCCACTGAAGAGTGATATCATGCCGCTGTTTAGCCTGACAAGAGAAAGAGAGAGAGTGGAAGTCATGTTACAATAGGGCCGAGGGTGAGACCTGCAGAATATCAGGAAAACACAAATCTGTCAGAGAGGACGAAGAACAGAGTCAAAATGGGTGGAAAGAGAGAGCGAGCGAGAGACACAGCAGCAGAGAGGAGACTGTGTCAAGCAGCATGTCTGCTGACGCTAATCAACAGGCCCTTAATACATTTTAATCCAACGCGGGTCAATAGTAGTGATCAGAGCAGCTCATTTAGCTTCAGATGTTAACACTTCAATCAATAAATAAGACGCCATGTTTTTCTATCGATATGTAGCGAGGCAATAATAATAAAAGCTCTAAACATTTAATTTGTCTAATATAAATGAGCGACAAACAAAAGCCTTGTGGGATTATTCAGTAATAATGAGATTTCTGCTGTTTGCATCACTTCAAGATGCAGACTGAGACAAGTCATTACCAGACATGCACACTTTCAAAAACTGAAGACCCAAATATCAGACCCACAAGAGCTACAACACCACTCAAAACAGAGAAACTGAAATGAGTCGGGTCCCTATCAGTTGCCTGCAGGGCCCATGTTTGCTGTCAGGACACCAGCTGTAATATTAATAATTAAATATTGATGAAGGCTCCACATGTTAAACACTGTAATCACATTACAGGGAGTAACAGTGGCACACAGTATTGATCCGTGTGTGTTTCTGCACAGCTCAGCAGCGGCTGACGAAGTGGGTGAGGCCTCGCAGGTCCCCACAGGAGGACACCCGTGTTAGAAATGTGGTGCTGTGAAGACGGGCGTCCAGAGGAGACTCAACCTCTGCTCCTCTCAGATCCACACACAGCTGATCGGCCCACTTGTTGTTAAAGTGGGCATCCAAACAGCAATATGGAAGCTGGAACAAATATGTGCATTCCTCTGGCGCACTTAAACAACCCATCAGTGCTGCCAGCAAACTCTGTTAATATCAGTTAAAATAGAAAGCATGAAAGGACTCACGAGGCAGGATTTTTAAAGCTGTGTTTCCTGCATTAAGACTCAGCAGGACTTGATCTTGCATAATTTCTTTATTTATAACCTCAGAAGCAGAGAGACTAAAAATGACTGTAAAGATTGTGCTCTCGTACCTTTTTGGCCCAGAAGTTGAGCTCTTTGCTGACCAGCTGTAGCAGCTCTGAGTGACAGAATGGCAGGAAGTAGACGATTTCATTGATACGGCCCAGGAACTCGTCCCTTCGGAAATGAGCCTACAGAGGAACAAAAGACCCATGAGCGTCTCAAAGCCAGGCATGTCTGCAGCTACACCAAACAAGACGGTTTTTATGTATTTGTGTGCATCATGTGTTTTACCTTCAGGATTGGTCGAATCACAGATTCTTTAAACTGTCTGGAGATTTTAATGTCATCACTTTTCTGTACGTCCTCTGGAGGAAAAGGAGGAGATGAGCAATAATGTCATTTCTGGTTTTTAATCATCTGAAAGCTGTTATCACAGTGCTACAATGTTCCTTTATTTTGCAAGAATGAGAAAATTAACTGCAACATGACAAAGTTAATTTGTAGATAATTTAATTTCTGTGTTCGTTTAACACAACATCAGATGGAAATGTATAATCACATTGTACAGTGTCATCAGTGTGAAGACATTAGCCAGGCTGCATGTACGCGTTAGGGCGTTTCTCTCACCGAGGTTATCGGCCAGCTTCCTGCGGCTGACCCGCTCGGCTTCCTGGCGGAGCTGCAATGCATGCTGGGCTATCTCGTCACTTGCGACGTTCGACGTCATGATGAAGATGGCGTCTTTGCATTCGATTGTCTTTCCTTTACCGTCTGTAAGACGACCCTGAAAGAAGAACACCACCAATCAAAAAGTTTCACTTTATTTCTGTTTTATCAAAGAGACGCACACGATGGACGTAAGAAGCTGTGTGCTCGCCTCATCAAAGAGCTGCAGCATGATGGTGAGGACATCGGGGTGGGCCTTATCCACTTCATCAAACAAGACAACAGCGTTAGGACACGCCCTCAACAGCTTGGTCAGCTGACCGCCTTCTTCATGTCCCACATATCCCGGTGGAGAGCCAATGAACTTTGCCACCTGAGCGCGGACAGAGAAAAGATGCACAATAAGTCTAAATAACACAACAAGCTGATTCGTTTTATCAGGATCACAACAAATAAGGATGCTCAGCAACCCTCTGCAACAGAGAATTCAATATTTCCACACGCTTCACACCATGATCCTGTTTGCTGCATCGGGAACATTTTCAGTGCATCCAAAAGAGGTTTTCTGAAGCACTTCAGTAACCAATTTTGTTGAACATTATTTCAAATGACAGGAAAATGTATAGACTTATCTCAAATGAGGTAAAGCAGAGCTGCTGCCTTTAATATAAGAGGGCCTTTCATGGTAGAGTCCATGTCAGCCCCCAAGCTCTGATCCTAGCCATGAAAATCTCAAACATTTTACCCATTACAAATTATCCGAACATGTTCATAATAATCTTTGCAGCTGTAATCACCAGCCTGCTGTGTTCAGTGTTTCACTTATGCATCTGACGCAGCTTTTCTGAATATCAAAAGACCTTCGATTTCTAGCATCTATAAAGCTCCTCATTGCCACAAACTATGCAGAGAAAGTCCAAACACTGTGGTGACTGTGACAACACGACACTGTAAAACAATGCAACTCTGAAAAACTGATTAAATGTATTCATCACAAAAAGTTTCACAAAGAGAAGAAAAAACCCCCAACATCATTAATTTTGGTTTATGAATCTATTACGATTACATAAACAGAATTAATCCAATGCATCACTGCCATGCATCTGCAGCAGGAAGACGCTGCTAGCAGCTGCTCTCATCTGAAATAAATGAACTTGTGTGGCACGGCTTATTCAGTGCATACTTTGTGTTTTCGTGTGTGTGTAACGAGGCCTTACCTCATGCTTTTCCTGAAACTCCGACATGTCCATGCGGATGAAACCCTGCAATCACAGGACGGGTTAACCTCCAAAAGAAGCACTACTGCATACACTGTAATCAAACTCATTCCACCAAATTAAGACTCTTGACATGCGTTTTGTATCTATACGCACGCTGCTACGTCACATACCTTTTTAATGTCCTTGTGCATGTAACGAGCCACCTGTTTAGCCAACTCCGTCTTTCCTGTGAGACACATCATTGAACCCGTCACACACAACAAATGCATCATTTAATTGGTCATTAGGCAACAGGAACAGTCCCTCCCCCTCACCATTTAATTACTTTGTTCTCAATAAATAAAAAAAATACAGTCTCCGCCTTTACATCAGCATGCAGAGATTTCAGGAATTCAGGAAAACAAGCTTACTCATTTCAGACAGAAAGACAATCTCTCTCCTTCGCTAAGTGCTGGCCTAAATCCCAGTGCCTCCCTCCACAAAGCTTTCAATCATCTCCAGCTCTCCAGAAGCACACATTATGCTTGCCAGTAAAATATTCTGCATATAAATGCTCATATGTGATATTGATGTCTTGTGTTTGCTATGCATATGGGTATGATGATTGTGTGTGTGAACGAGGCTGTGTGTGTCTGTGTGTTTGTCTTGTTGCTGTGTTTAATATTGATGTCTCATGGCCACTGTTTGTCGCTGAAGGGAACAGAGAATATGAACACCGTCTCTCCCTCATCTATCTCTCTGCCCTGTCATTTCACCATCTCCCTCTTTTTAGCCATCTATCTGGCCCTTAATATCTCCCCTCTCTTCCTACTGCCTTCACTCCAACACACAAACACTTCCAAATCTTGCTGATGATTGAGGACATTTAACCACTTATTCAGTAGATGTCCTCCTCAGGTTTTCTGCTTTAACACAAAAACTGTAATTAGCAGAACCAGTTTTTGATACTTTGGCCCGCTCAAACACTACACTCTGCATCACAGGTTTGCTTTAATATTTATCCTCTAGGATATTTCAAGACGTTCATGGATAGAGGAGCAGTGGGGTGAATCTGCTGCAGCAGAAATGTCCAGACAGTCAGTCTCAGTTCAACCCACCATCCCCAGTGAATACCGTTAACTGACACGACTCGCTATTGTTGATTTGATCACTCACACACACACACACACACACACACACACACACACACACACACACACACACACACACACACACACACACACACACACACACACACACACACACACACACGTTCCAGCTGTGTTTTGCAGGCAGGTGGATGGGTTACAGTAAACAAAGGACTGGAAATTTGATGGGACTTTATTATGCAGATATAAAAATGTCCTGGCATCCCAGTGCTAATGAAACTTTAACATGCAAAGACAGGTACTAACTGATAAAGACTGTGGTACTGGTACAGTTGGTGGAGTCTATTACTTCGCATGAATATTTACATTACTACCAAATCTGCTCACCATCCCTCTTCAGGAGCTCAAAGTTGCCATCCACATATCAAAACTGCCCAACTCAAAATGAGTTTGTTAGCTAAACAGTGCCAAACAGTGTTCCCATCTTCAGTCTAACGTTTCGTCCTCTTCATCAGGGGGATTCAGTTTTGCCTAAACAATCACACACAGCCTGATGACACCGTCAGTCCCACCCATGCACTAATTTGCCAGCTGTAGCGCTCATCAAGCTGATTGTGTTTTAAACTGTCAAACTGCTGTTTCCTGTCACATTTCCAAACAAATCAGTCAGTTTCATGACAACAGCCCACGATATGATAAACTGCAGACTGGAGCAGCCAGGGGATCAAGCCACCAAACGTCCAGTTAGTAGATGACCTGCTTTACCTCTTGAGCAACAGCCACCCCAATACTGGACAACCTGCACATTACAATAGAGGAGCTGCTGGTCCACTGTTCTTGTGCTGATGTTAATGGAGCTCTGTCGTTACTGAGTCAGCAGAGTGTCGGTGACTTTTAAGCATTCTGAAACTCTGCTCTGCAACTTTATGTTCTCTGACACTTCATGGCTGAGTTGCTGTGGTTCCTAAACACTTCCACTCTGCAGTAAAATCACTTAGAGCTCAAGTGGCATCCTTTTACAGGACTACACTGGAATTCAGTGAGCTCTTTCATGTTTGTAAAGGTAGCCTTCATGGCTAGGTGTGTGATTTTATAAACCTTAGGCAATGCGACAGTGAGCGCCAGAATTCAAAGATTGAGAAGTATGTCTCAATTGGGGGTGGGCGATATAAACGATATATGATAGAAACGATATAAATTTGGCCAATGATAGAGAGTTTGACTATACCGCTCTATCGCGATAGCGCATGTTGATGATGTCATCAAGCTGCGCCTGTTTTGGTCAAAAGCATCGCAGCGGCCTGGCGACAGTCATAGCAAAGAGATGAAGCACTTTTGAAATATGGGGAAAGCCGAAAACTGCGCTTTCTCCACTTCTGTAACATTGATTCATTGATGTTGAATTCTCTCGTAGCTGTTCTGTTCCCATGTTGTTGCAGTATATTAATAACTACCTTGTATTGTGGATGAATAATCTCAGTTGTTCTCCTGACTGAAGTTTGCCCCGTGTATAGCATCCTGCTATGCAATTGCATTTGTCCCTGACCACCAGAATCCCTCACGTCAACTTTTATCCAGTGGACAAAAGTTGGCCATCCTCCAGCTTCACTGTGCTAATGTTATGCTAACATAGCTGTGTCGCTAGCAATCACGTAGCACAACATTATATACCAGGTAGTCCAACTTCAGTAACCCTACAAACGCCACTGATGTTTAGTTTTCTGTCTTCATTTATGTTGGAAGTGGTAGCAGAGCTGTACGTTTTAATTAGTTTCAAAAATCTCTCAGTCAGAACATGGTGTGTCATGTTTAGGTGGAAACTAGCAAGCTAACTTCCTGTTAACTTCTAACTCCGTTAAATTTAATAACTTCTGTTTTCATGGATGCCTGGATGTTAAACTTAATTGTTACACCTGCTAAAGCAGCAACGCTGATGATTTTATTAAAGATGAAAGAATTTAGACTGTTTTTAACTCTCAATGTTCGTTTGACTTTGGGACCTGAAGTTGACGGAGTTTTGAACCCAGATTACTCCGCGAAGCTCCTCACTACAGCCGTACTGCTCTGACAATCCATCAAAACATTTTTTAACAGATTTCTGCACGCCCAAATCGGTTCAGGTCAGTAAGCACAACCAGAATTCATACATAAGGCACACTCGATTTTTGAGAAAATTAAAGGATTTTAAGTGTGCCTTATAGTGTGGAAAATACGTTATACAGAAGAAAAGAATATATCGCGATATATATCGTTACCGCACATGCTTCAAATTATATCGCAATACGGATTTTAGGTTATATCTCCCAGCCCTAGTCTCAATACTTTTGTCCATATAATGTTACTGTATTCATTGTCTTAGTTCAGCATGTTAGCATGCAATCATCATTTTATCAACCAAGGCACAGCTGAAACTTAAGTTTTTTTGCCGGGGTTTTTTTGGTTATGGTTGGGGGGGGGGGGGGGGGGGGGGGGGGGGGGGGGGGGGGGGGGGGGGGGGGGGGAGTTGGTCATTATACCAAGGACTTCAAGACACAACAGCCATGGTGACACGGGAGGAAAAGTCATGGGATCAGTAAAGGGAGAAAGATTCATCCTCTGGGAAACATGACTGTCTGTACAGTTTCACAGAAATCCATCCAACAACTTGAGATATTTGAGCCTGGACTAACAAACCTACAGACCCACCAATCCTTACATCCTTAACGTGGCTTAAAACCTGAACAAGACAACCTTTAGGTGACAAACTAGCTCTGTTGAGCAACTTTCAACAAGAGTTTCTGACTGAGATATTTGCTAATCAATGATTGCTTTCTCTTTATTCCTTTATATTAAACCTGTTGTACAGGGCATTTTAAACATTTACCATCAGATGAATCCTCCTGAGCATCATTCTTGACACACTGATGACAAACACATTTACTGCATACAAGCTAGCTCTGATCTGTGTTTACAGTTTACAAAGTGACGAGTGCTTCCGCAGTTCACTGTACTCTGTTTCTTTTCAGCGTAATTAAATTAAACTGCTGAATTAATTTGTTTGAGTACACTCTACATGCGTCAACAAACTTAACGTATTCAAGCAGTCTGTTTATTTTGGCTGCTGCTTCGAGGAGGCTGAAGAGTTTTTCTTTCACACGCTTTGAGAACTGAAGCGTTGGGTTGGGTGTGACAGAAGAGACAGTGAATTACCGATTCCCGATGAGCCCAGGAAGAGGAATACGAGGGGATGTTCTTCATCGTACCAGCCGTTCTCCTTTCTCCTGATGGCTACAGAGCACAGAGACAGGGAGAGAAACAAAGGGAGCCATTATTTCAGTTATTTGCATTTGTTGACTTTGCTTTTGTGCCAAGTTTAAGCCATCTGAACCAAGCTGCCCCGGGGACGACGGGCATCCCAGAAACTATGATAAAAGTGTGAGAGAGCAGGGATGAGGAAAGGGTCAGAGACGGTTGGTGGAGGAAAAAAAAAGAAAAAGAAATAAAAAGAGGAAGAAGAGAGAAAACAGAGCAAGAGAGCAAGATGAGAGACCTCCAGAAAACTACCCACGATGCCTCTCCTCCCCCCTCAGTCAGTGGGGCCATTAGCCAGCGGTAATTGTGTTAGCCTCTCTGGCGCGGCCATGGTGAAATCAGTTTAGCATAGATCGCAGCCTCTCACACACACACGGACGCACAGGCCTGCTTAAAGAGGAGTGCCTACCCATCCCTGCCATCACCCCAGCAACCACACTAGCACACATACACAAAGACAAGATGATGAGGTGGATTCGAGGGGAGTAAAGAGTGTATTTGGCCGTGGTTTCAGCCACTCAACGAAGAAGCAGACACTAGCACAAACTCATCCAAGTCAGAACCTGTTGAGAGAGTCAACAGGACCAAAGCCGGTGGATCGATGGTTAGCACTACTCCTGCCCCGAGGAAAAAGGTCCCGGTTCGGTTCCCCCTGAGCAGCTGAGGCTTTTCGTTTTTTGTTTGGTTCTGAGTGTTTTTGTGGCATTTGGTTTAGATGTTAGGTCACTTACAATGCAGACTAACTGGAAATACATTTTTTTAGAGCAGCTTCGCAGTGTGTTGGCCCTTTGAAGCACCTTTTTAAAAAAGTGGGTACAAAAGATACACAGGTCCTGATATATCACAAATATGACCTCAAGTTCTCTCAGTAGAGTTTTGGCCAGAAGAAATTCTGCAGTTATCTTTATAATGTGGCAGGAGGCCAGTTTATCCTCTGAAAGAAAGGATGTAAATATAATGAAAACAAAATCACATTAAGATGGTAGAGTGCAACGTATGTGATGCTACTTCGGTCAAGTGTGAAATTTGAAACTACAGGTTTTTGTGTTGTAGCACATACGGCACTGTGCAAACATTTTGAGACCGCCTTCATTTCTTTAGATTTTGCTTCCTAGTGTTCTCGAGCAACAGTTCTCCAGTTTTTCAGCTGTCTTCAGATATCGGCTGTTTTTCATAGATTTTCATTTCTGTCCTTGTACCTGACCATGTTCAGAGGAATGTCTTTTGGTTTTGGTAGTAAGTCAAAACCCAAGACCCTGCCTACTCAGTCATAGCAACAATTCTGACAATTATTATTCTTTTCTTTTACTGTAACTCATCTGCAATATGCTTAGAAATCAGCTGAGGTTAGAAATCATGGG
Organism: Haplochromis burtoni; assembly: GCF_018398535.1. Lineage (NCBI taxonomy): Eukaryota > Metazoa > Chordata > Actinopteri > Cichliformes > Cichlidae > Haplochromis > Haplochromis burtoni. The sequence continues at coordinate 1,322,924 of NW_024582521.1, read as the reverse complement.
AGCAGTGGCATCACTTCCAATACAAACTGACTTCTTTGTGCACACTGAAGAGTCGTCCCCTGCTGGCCATAAGAAAGAATGCAAGTTTAACACACTTCCTTTCAGACCTATGTCCGTTGTTTTTATACACCCTCTATGGCATAGGTGTCAAACTCTGGCCTGCAGCCTAATTACATTTGACCCTCGAAGCCATACCAAATTATTATTAGAGCTGGCCTACTGGTATTATACAGCTAATATATATATATAGTTTAGTATTAAGCTTTGCTTGTTCCATATTCAGTTTTTCAGCAAAACTTGTTTGAGTCCATAAGAAAAGATTCATTCTTATATCTGGAGGAAGATTTTTTTTTTTTCAATAAACATCAATGTTAGCCCGCGACTTTGTTCCAGTTTTGAATTTTGGCCCACTGTGTATTTGAGTTTGACACCCCTGCTCTATGGTAAAATCCCACAAAGTCCCAGGATAAAAGTGTGAGCAATGCAGTTCAAGACACTCATCTTAATCAGCTGCAAGACAAAAACACAGACCAAATGTTTAGGTTTCGTGTTTTTCGTGTCCTCCTACACCAGGATAACAACTCCCCTCCTGCTCAGCTGTTGTAATCTCTTGCAGCTGAGAAAATATACAACAGATATGACATGTGAGTGTTAAAGTAGCAACTAATAGCTAATAATCATAAAAAGCAGATTCTTGGCAGGAGAGGAGGAGGGGCCAAATGGGGGAGGCAGAGAGAGATGCTACACAGGGAAGCAGAGGGAGGAACTCAGATAAGGAGAGGAAAGAGGAGTAAAGATGTAGAAGACGATACAGAGGAGTTAAGAGAGGAGTGATGGAGATAAGGAGATAGAGAATGAGGGAGAGAAACAAACAAGTGTGTCAGAGATGGACACAGAGATGAACAGTGACAAGAGGGGCTCCAAAGCTCCGTCTGCTTTATCAATGGCTGTGTGAATGACAGCGTAACCTTCTGTGTGGTTGTGCGTGTTTTAGCTGATTGAGACCGACTCTGACAGAAGGGCACATTGACATTTCTCAAAGGACCCTGACAACAACAAGGAAAGGAAGGAGACACAAAACAAATGAAAGCTCTCTCACTCAGTCTCTCTCTCTCACATGCATACACACACACACGCACACACTCTCAGCACAGTGTGTATTGGGCAGGTCTGGTTGGCTCTAACATGATTACAGAGGGATGATTCTCTTCAATAACTCTTAGCCCTGAGAGCTAAACCTGGATCAATCTAACCTCCTTCCTGTGTGTGTGTGTGTGTGTGTGTGTGTGTGCGTGTGTGTGTGTGTGTGTGTGTGTTTCTACTTTGTGTCTTGCTGCAGGCCAGCTGTTCGTCATGAGGAGTTCAGGTGAAAACAGACGTTTTGAAGACATCGCATCGAGAAAAAAAAAAGAAAAAAAAAAAAAAGGGAAAGAAAACCACGTCTCGGTTTTTCTTCAATTTTTGAGCTGCAAAATTTTGCAAAAAAATAATCAGTTCATCTATCAAACTGCCAAACTTTTCTTCCCCTTTTACTACTGAAATGTTACAGTGCAACAAGATAACTTGAGCTGAAACAAAAAGAAGAGGATGAGCAGGTAGGAAAAAACAAAAACAATAAACAGATAAATATGTTCCAGTTTCTTTTTTGTGTGTTTCACATAATTATATCATAGAGTCGGAAGTTTAAAGTTATCTTTGTCATTTTTTCTTTAGTTATAATATTTTTAAAATGGGAACGATATACAAAGGTTTCTGGCTGGAACAGTTCAATCACTTCTACGAAGCAAGTCCAACGCACCCGGGATATCCTCCCATTATCAGGCTTCACTTACTCAGGCGAAGCAGTCACACGGTGGTTATCAACTCAATAAGGTAACCCAGCCTATCCCAGTCTCACGACAAACACTTGATACACCACTATTAGCAGTGTATGACTAACCAGAAACATGGAGTTGTGCTCTGGCAGCAGATTTTTACAAAAAGGGAGATAAAACTAATATGTGAAAAATATAAGAAGACTAAGAGCAGCACAGCTGCTACAGACAGACCAGCCGAATGAGCGTGTAACAGGAAAAGTACTGCACAGTGGTTTAGTACTAAAAGTGCTGCACGAATGTGTGTGTGTTGATCTTTAAGCAAGACTGGACAAGATTTACTATATCAATAAAGTTTAGCCCATTTGAAGCTTGTTGAAACTGTTGATCACTAATCATGAGCATAACTCGTTCCAGTGCAGGTTAGGTTTGCATCATAGGTTACCATGATGATGTACTACAGTAATACAGAAATGGGTTAATCCTAAAATTGCCTTCTGATTAATCATGAAAGTTCTACATTTTTAACCAGTAATTGCGCATTAAAATGTTGGATATGGCGTGTATTTGCAGACACATAGCCTGGTCACTCTTTATCTCTACATCCTTCTCCCATTTATCTTCTTATCTGCAGTGCATCTCTCTTTCCTGAGTCATCTCCTCATCTCTAAATATCTACTTCCCTCCTCCTGGCAAGAGTTTGACTGATTTCTGCTCAGCTCACCTTTACAAACTGTAGCTGCACACGAGATCGTGTGTGCTCTAGTAGGTTCTGTATCTGCCTCTGAGTGTTTTTTTCCCTGTGTGTGGGGTTGTGTGATATATAGTCACTACAATACACAGATCAATCACTACACAGATCAATAAGCTGTTCCTATTTCTCTGTGGTGATGTCTTGTACGGCTTTCGCGATAACAACAGTCATTCATCGCCTTGCCAAAGACTACAAGTCCCACGACTATCCTTCCCTTCTGACACTTGTAACAACTACTGTCTTTAGTTTTACAGACAGCTCTGTAGTTTGTCTCATATCTGTAGTTTGTGTTGTTTTTTTGATGAAGTATTAGAGTTACGGAGGTCTGGAGAGGGATGAAAGTTGTTCCCTTGTTGGTTATAAACTCTGCAGTATTTGCTCTCTCCAATGTGTTATAGACTGTAATATCAGTTTCTAGCTTTGGGAATGAGTTAATTATTTTCACAAATCTAAAACAGAAAATGTCCAACATCATAAAAATAACACACAGCCTCTCTCCCTGCTGCAGAACCCTTTCACAACCCCCCCTCCCACAAACTCATCTGCAGATCAATACAGTACATGGCCTCCATGGATGCCTGGTGTAATATCAGCTCTTTACTGTCGGTTGTGTTATTGTGCTCTAACTCATCCTCCCTCCCTTCCTCTAAGCACTAAACACACTCTCTGTCTTTCTGTCAGAGCTACAAGCTTTCTGGTTCTCAGATATTTCCCCGTATTCTCCCATCGTGTCCCTGTATCTTTTAGTTTTATATTTTTTTTATTCTTTCGCCCATCCCATCCTCTCTTGTTTACATCTGTTTGCCCATCCCCAACAGTAGTGTTTGAGGACAAACAGTGGAGATTCAGGAGGTGCATTAATGTTTCAAAGAGGAAGAAGGAAAGGACAGGAGAGTGAAGGAGAGAGATGGAGATCAAAAACAAGAGACCCAGAGATAGAGATGATGGAGAAAGAGAAGAACAGAGACAGAGGGGGGCGAGCAGAAAGCTGGAGAGAAACGAGGAGGAGGAGGAGAAGGGGGGGTCTGTAGTATGTCTCCTCTCTCTGTAATCGTGTTAACTGGCGGCTCCAAGCCTGGCCTCTTCAGCTGTCACGAACAAATACACACACACACACATGCACACAGCACCTGTGTATGCCTGACAGACAGCTCATTCATCACAATTAACCAATTACAGCCTCCGCAGGTCTGTACGAACCCGCCTACTGCTGGTGGAAAAGGCAGGAGAACAGGAGAAAGATGTAAGAGTCGCCGCCCTCCTCGACGTAAATATGTTGAAGGAAACAAAGAAAAGTGAAACAAAGGCAGTGATGTTTTGTATTTTTGTGTATTTACTCACTCAGGAGTATCTGCGGGTTTACCTGAAGCCACCGTATTGATGGCCCCCTCCTGTCCAATGATGTGCTCCTTCAGCCTCCTCTCCAGGGGGAACCTCCTCCTTTCCTCTGCCTCTCGTCGAGCCTGTAACTCCAGAAACTAGGTGGAGATAAAGAAAAGGAGAAGAGAGTGAATGAATCCGGAAGAGAAGGGAGTGAAAATGAATAAGCAGCTCTTAAACAAACAAAGGCTGTGCTTCTGTCCCTCTCCATCTCTTTATCATCACCTCCTAGCCAGTGGGGCATGTCACTTTTCCTGCTCACGTTGTTAGTGTTATTAATTTTCCCCTTTGTGCAAACTTGGGGATCTTCATTAAGAAAGCATGAATTAAATATATTAAACTCCTTAAGACTTTTTTGCGTCTGGTCTGAGAAAACCAGACCAGGCATTGTTCTTCTAATTTTCTATTGCTGTATTGGTGATCCAGTGTGAAATGTAGCCTCAGTTTCCTGTTCTTAGCAGACACTAGCAGCACCCAGGCTGGTATTCTGCTGCTATAGCCCATCAAGGGGTTTCAATCTATCTAATCTAATCTAATCTAAGGTTCAACGTATGTGCATTCATAGATGTTCTTCTGCACGCCTCTCTTGTAAAGAATGGTTATTTGAGTTACTCTTGCATTCCCATCAGCTCAAAGCAGTCTGGCCTTTGGTATTTTCTAACAGAGAGCTGATGCTCACTGGATATTCTCTCTTTTTTGGACGACTTGAACCCCAAATATGTATGTGTGGAAAAAAAATTCGCAGTAGAGCATCAATTCCATCAATCCTCTCTGACACCAACAACCACACCACATTCACAGTCACCTAAATCCCCTTTCTTCCTCATCCTGATGCTTATTTTGAACTTCAGCAGGTCGTCTTGACATGGCTAAAGGCATTGAGCTTCCGCGTTATGATTGGCTGATCAAATAATTATGTTAACAAGGAGTTAAATAAGTATCTGCTATTACCGTTACCTGGTATCCCTGAATATAACTGAAAAAAACCTCTAAATAAGAATCTCATATAGATACAACTACATCAGTTTCTTTTTCATTTCTAGGTTGAATGTTTTTCTTTGTGGAATTATTTCTTATTTAAGAGTCTAACAGCAGAGACTGTTGTGTGTGTATGGCTGTAAAATCTTTGTGGGATAAATATGATTTTAGCCTTTACACGTTTAATTAAACCCAATAGAAATGCTATTATAAAAATGTCAAACATGAAAAGTTATCATCTACATCTTTATCTAGATCGCAAATATGAAACAGCCAAGTTTCATATTTAGCTACTCGGTAAATAAACAGAACTGATTACTGATTGTCGAAAATGTGATTATGTAATTAATTATGTAAGAAAATCTGCAAAATAAATACAATATTCTTCAAGGATTAGGAGCCATACTTCTTTAAGTGAGAAATCAAACATTTAAAATGTGTTTCTTTCATCTTACATATCTCACTACTGTAACGCTACCTTCACCTGACACTTTAGAAACATATTTTCCACTTCGAAGCAGCTATCTGCTTTCCCGTCTCTCTCCTCTTTATCAGACTACCTCCATTTCTCTGACACCCATTTCCTCTCCTCTGCTGATTTAGCTTGATCTCTCCACCTCCTCTCCTTCTTCTGTCTATTCTTTTAGTGTTGCTCACACCCCCTGGTTTCTCCTCCTTTCTCTCAGCCACCCCACGACTCATTTATCCTCCTCTCTTTGTCTCCTTAGACTCCAGGTTTTTACCCTGCAGTGGAGCCAGGCTGTTTATTCTCTCTCTCCATCTTGCTTAGCTCCAGCCTGCTGTCAAGTCGGTAGATAACTACGGATAACTCGAGTTTTATTTAAGAAAAAGCCAGACCTCACGTCTACCGCTACACACCTGTGAAATACCAAGAGCTGAGCAGTGACGGGCAGAAGCCATGAAATCTCAGCACTGCCAAACTTCCTAAACAATATCAAACCACATTTTTCACGTCACAATTATGTCTTAAAGAACAAAAACAGACAAAAAAACCCTGAAATGACCTATCCTGAAAGCATTTGGCAAAGGAGAACAGGTTTCTGTACTGGCTTTCATAGAGCTAATAAGCACTTTCTGTGCACCCAACCCCTGATTTAGCTTATAACCCTTTGCCAAAGAGTTTGACTTCACTGTTGGAGTCAGAGTAAAAACATCCCAACGATGAGATGCGTCATAGTTCAAGTAAAGCACATTTCATTATCATGTTTCGGAAGATTAACACAACTGACTGTTTGCACTTATGAAAAGAAAAAAAGACCCCACTTCCTTGTATGTCTCCTCATACTTGAACAATAAAGTCGATTCTGATAATTCAGAGATGTAAATGATGTGAGCTTCCATTTTACATTATGAAACATCCAAGACTTTTTCATACATACACCAGAAAACTCGCTTAAACACACTTGAGCCAGTCTCTCATGTCATGATATGCGCCGATCAATGACGCAGCTTTGTTGCGCGTTTTTAACCCCAGTTAACCTTCACCAGCTTTCACAACTTTAATATTCAAAGCACCTGTCAGTCACAAAGCGGACTGACACGGACCTCCTGTGGAGCGTCGGCCTGTGTGCAAGAAATGTGCTGAGCTGTTCACACCAGGCTAAAGAAAACAACTACATCTGGAAGCATGGCACTGTTTGGTTTTTTTTAAATGACCTAACTGCTGTTAATCCACATCGGGGAACCAAAAAGGAGGTTTTTTTGCAGTTATGCAGTTTTGCATATCCTTTGTGTTATACCTTGCCCTCCCACTCCTGCAGCAAAGTGCTCACTTCTCCCTCCTTAGCATAGGCCCGTGCTGTGTGTCCCACACCATTGGTCTGCAGGGGGCTGGCACCTGTATGACAGGAACAAACAAATGTTATAGTTAGAGAATGACATAAACTAAAACCAAATCAGCACAGGTTTCAAGGGGGGGGAAAATTTTAGTACTACAACAATATGCACAGACTTCCCTCAGCAGGAGGGTCTATCGTCAATCGAAAAAGCTGGGCTAGGGGTGACAGGTCACAAGGATCAGAGGTCACTGCAGTGAAGCAGAGGGGCGATGCAATGCCTCTGTAGGGGGTTTCATATCTGCAACGCGTGCCAATAACCATACAACTGCACACCAACACCCTGGACTATTATATATGATCTATACATACTCACTGCAGGTTGCTGGAGGTTGGAGCCACTGGGACAAACACACCCACACACAGCAGGATCAAGTGGATGACACATTTCACAGAGGAATGAGGAGATAATATCACAGCACGAGTGAAGTGTGCCAGCCTGGGCTGAACAGTGCTGTGCTTGTCAGTGCGGGTGGTTAGCAGTGCCTTCTGCCCTGACCTGTGCTAACACTCACTAACCAGAGTAAACTCAACACACACATGCCTCCGTGTGAACAAGTGACTGTAAGAACACTGTGTAAAAAACAAAAAAACAACCAAACAAAAAACCCCACATAATATCTAATTGAATTGTCCTGGTTATGAACAACAAGAGTACAACATTTAATATTTGAAAAGCACCCCTACCTTAAGAAAGAGGGACCACAATAGTGTAAATGTGTTGTTCAGGTCTATGATAGGTGAATGTCCTGCTCTGCTTTGTGGGAATGTTTCAGGGCATAATATGTGGATGGAAAATGAAATGTTAAGACAGCTCACACAGCTTTTTAGAGGAGGAAGCAGTTTGGGACTCAGATTTGTTTAAGGCGAATGACTACTCCATCAAATTTGTGCTCTTCGTTTATTTGTCATTAGTTTAGAGGAGTTTTCATGTTTGACTGTAGCAGATTTAAAGTGGATGTATTGGACTCATTTCTAGTGACATTTTTATTCTTGGACTAGCTTTGCAGTCACAGTTCAGAAAATAAACTAATAAAACATAAATCACCGTCTTAGATTTGGTGCGGTCCCTCATATCAGGTTTGGATAGTAGGTGGGTGAGGCTGCTGTGATCACACCCAAAAATGCTCATATTACAGATACCTGCTCTGACATCATGAATAGGACATAGTAAGGGGGGGGGGGCAGAATGCGAAAACGTGAGCTCAAGGGGGGGGCAGAAAGAGTTGGAAACAGTACTTGGAAGTTTCTAGACTTTGAATTTTAGTTAACTTTTACATATTTGAAAGTACTTTTTTTAAGGAAGTTTTACTCTTTAGTTCAGCCACCCAAAAATATCAAAAAGATCTATCTATCATCTGTTATATTATACAGGGAGTGCAGAATTATTAGGCAAGTTGTATTTTTGAGGAATAATTTTATTATTGAACAACAACCATGTTCTCAATGAACCCAAAAAACTCATTAATATCAAAGCTGAATGTTTTTGGAAGTAGTTTTTAGTTTGTTTTTAGTTTTAGCTATTTTAGGGGGATATCTGTGTGTGCAGGTGACTATTACTGTGCATAATTATTAGGCAACTTAACAAAAAACAAATATATACCCATTTCAATTATTTATTTTTACCAGTGAAACCAATATAACATCTCCACATTCACAAATATACATTTCTGACATTCAAAAACAAAACAAAAACAAATCAGCGACCAATATAGCCACCTTTCTTTGCAAGGACACTCAAAAGCCTGCCATCCATGGATTCTGTCAGTGTTTTGATCTGTTCACCATCAACATTGCGTGCAGCAGCAACCACAGCCTCCCAGACACTGTTCAGAGAGGTGTACTGTTTTCCCTCCTTGTAAATCTCACATTTGATGATGGACCACAGGTTCTCAATGGGGTTCAGATCAGGTGAACAAGGAGGCCATGTCATTAGTTTTTCTTCTTTTATACCCTTTCTTGCCAGCCACGCTGTGGAGTACTTGGACGCGTGTGATGGAGCATTGTCCTGCATGAAAATCATGTTTTTCTTGAAGGATGCAGACTTCTTCCTGTACCACTGCTTGAAGAAGGTGTCTTCCAGAAACTGGCAGTAGGACTGGGAGTTGAGCTTGACTCCATCCTCAACCCGAAAAGGCCCCACAAGCTCATCTTTGATGATACCAGCCCAAACCAGTACTCCACCTCCACCTTGCTGGCGTCTGAGTCGGACTGGAGCTCTCTGCCCTTTACCAATCCAGCCACGGGCCCATCCATCTGGCCCATCAAGACTCACTCTCATTTCATCAGTCCATAAAACCTTAGAAAAACCAGTCTTGAGATATTTCTTGGCCCAGTCTTTTTTTTTTTTATAACTTTTTATTTGTCAGTTTACAGTATGAGAATACAAAACTTACGGTCAGCATAGGAGACATACACAATTCCAGTAATAGCATCTTCTTACATCATGGTAATATTCAATTATTCAGTACAAAGGGAGTACACAACCCATTTTTCCCAGAGCTTCTTAAATTTCTCAAGCTCGAGTCTAAGGGCAAAGGTAAGTCTTTCCATTCCAAAAATTTCTTCCACTACCCCACGCCATTGGGCCCTAGTTGGAGGGTCTGCCTTTTGCCATCTTCGGGTTATGGCCTTCCTGCAGCCAGCCAAAAGTATTTTCAATAAATAATTATCTTTATGTGGGAGTGCCGTAGGCAATTTGCCAAGATACAACGTATCAAATGAATAGACTATTTTAATCCCAATTATTTTGTATATCTCAAGGGCCACCTCCCCCCAATATGGCTGGATCCTTGGGCAGGCCCAGAAGACATGAAAATGGTTTGCCATGGGGGTTCCACAACCTCTCCAACATAGGCCCTGGCTCTTGACGTTTCAGCTTGTGTGTCTTGTTCAGTGGTGGTCGTCTTTCAGCCTTTCTTACCTTGGCCATGTCTCTGAGTATTGCACACCTTGTGCTTTTGGGCACTCCAGTGATGTTGCAGCTCTGAAATATGGCCAAACTGGTGGCAAATGGCATCTTGGCAGCTGCACGCTTGACTTTTCTCAGTTCATGGGCAGTTATTTTGCGCCTTGGTTTTTCCACACGCTTCTTGCGACCCTGTTGACTATTTTGAATGAAACGCTTGATTGTTCGATGATCACGCTTCAGAAGCTTTGCAATTTTGAGACTGCTGCATCCCTCTGCAAGATATCTCACTATTTTTGACTTTTCTGAGCCTGTCAAGTCCTTCTTTTGACCCATTTTGCCAAAGGAAAGGACGTTGCCTAATAATTATGCACACCTGATATAGGGTGTTGATGTCATTAGACCACACCCCTTCTCATTACAGAGTATGCACATCACCTAATATGCTTAATTGGTAGTAGGCTTTCGAGCCTATACAGCTTGGAGTAAGACAACATGCATGAAGAGGATGATGTGGACAAAATACTCATTTGCCTAATAATTCTGCACACCCTGTATAGATACACACACAACTCAATAAAAACGTTACTTGACAACCACAAGAAGAGTTTCTGGGTTTTTCCAAGCGTAGCTGCTGAGTCAGAGAGCAGAGTCACTAACTTCTGATGCAAACAGTCATTTGTTCTACAAGCAGGCCTGAAAAAAACATGACCGAAACCACTCAGTTCAGAGAAGTGCTTCAAGGGTTACTCCTAGTAAAACATCACCAAGCTCCAACTATATTTACCAGAAATGAAATAAATTTTTAAAAATTGATGAAGTGAAAGATGAATTCAGCTTTCAACAGTAATGAACACAATGCTGCACTTCTTATGGATTTCTTCTGATTTTCTTTCTGCCACTGAGAGTCAAATGGGTTTGTGATGAGTCAGTGTTTAACAGTCTCAGTCTTTATTAGAAGCTCGGTCTACACTGACTGACACTCATGAGAGAAAACAACATTAGTAACTTCAGTACTCTGTACTGTGATGCTGTACGGCCCACTACGAACAAGAAATCCCATCTGAACTTTTTCTTCAGAACACAGAAGAAAAAAAAAGCAAACAAACTATGTAATCAGTACAGGTGATTGTTGCTCTATTGCTCTGAGCACTGGCCGCAGAGACTAATAATCACTGTGATGATTATCGATAAACCCCTAAATTTCGTGACCTGCTCAGAAGCCATCGATCCTGACAATACGCCACAACCTCCCCCCCCCCAAAAAAAAACATGAGGCCGAAAAGCAATAAAGTACCACACACACGCGCCGACACCGGACATAATAAATAGCATCATTTAGGGCTTTAATATCAGGCCAACCCTCTGGGCCATAGCACTTTATAACAGGATCAACACTAACAACAGTCACACAGACAGACACACAACCCCAACTGAACACACACACACACACACACACACGATCCCTTCATTAGGAGTGCTTTAGTTATGCCTATTAGGAGTGCCCTCCTCTTTCCCATTTCCTCCTCCCTCTCTTTCAGTGCAGCTGGTGGGAGAGAGCCCCTGCTGGTCTTTATGCATGCGTGTGTGTGTGTGTGTGTGTGTGTGTGTGTGTGTGTGTGTGTG
>NW_024582521.1:1310205-1311588 GCF_018398535.1 Haplochromis burtoni | reverse complement strand
GTGTGTGTGTGTGTGTGTGTGTGTGTGTGTGTGTGTGTGTGTGCCTTTGTGTGCGTCTGCGAGCATGTGTGTCTCCTCTGGCCTCTTACCACCTACAGAGCTGTCCATTACTCAGTGCCCCTGGCCACAGGCCCGATGTGGAGCCCGGGGAGAAACTAGAGAGCCTCTGCAGGTAGGGTGAGGGACTGTGTGGCGAAGTGAAGCCTGAGGGTGGGCCTGGAGACTGTGATGGATGGAGATGTGAGTGGAGGGCCGGCTAAGGCCAAAAGAGCAAACCCACAGCTAGTAGAGTTACACAGATGAACACAAACACAAGGGAAATAACAAGGCTCAGTGTGTACATACATGAAAGGAAGATGACGCACAAAATAGCGAACACACACACACACACACACCAAAATCCTCATAGATGTCCTGAAGCTGTGACAGTTCATAAGATTTTTTTTTTGTGATGATGTAAAAAAGAAAAAAAAAGATGGATAGGATGCTACGAATGGAAAATGGCTTAAAGGAAAGAAGGATACCGGAAGCACGTATGAGGAGGAAAAACAATGAAACATGCACAAGAAACTAATTACACTCACATTTGCACGGGATCACAGATGCATGGCAACATGTGATTGAGGGCGCGTGATGCCACAAATGCTATTGGCAGCGATGGTGGCGCCAACCCTGTACAGGCCCAGCCGGGCGAGCGACAACCAAGCCCGTCTTTAATCCAATTGTCCTAAAACAAATGTCTCTGCTTCGTGAAATTTCTTACCTTTTTAATTCAAAAATGCGTCTGCAGAACATTTGATCGAGTTAGTTGAGGTGATTTGTTTAAGTGTACGGAGTGCTTACAGAGGCAGGGGTGAGACGGGAGAGACAGGCTGACAGAGCTTCAGATGCATCATCCATCATAAACATAAACAAGACATTAATACAAGCTCCTGTGCATCTGCGTGTGTGCGTTTCACTGAGCATAGAGTGATCCTAAAATGGAGTGTTTTTAGATTAAAAGCCTAATCGACCTAAAAGACGACAACAAACAACAACCTCACCAATGCAAGTTTAAAAAAAGAAAAAGAGGGAAAAAAGGCGTCCACACACTGAAACAAGAATATCAGATGGATGAAATCATACTTGAATATATGAATACTTTAATTAATCATATGGGGGCCTGAGTGCACTAACATACATGGTCACACACACACGTAAACTCCCACACACAAAGACTCACACTTCCTGTGCTTGTGGAGCTACCCCAAGGGCATGTTCTGCGAGGAGGTCACAGTTCAACGAGGCCTAGCTTGTTTAAGAGCTGCTCGCCTGGAAACTGAGGGGGGATACTCTGCCTCCAGGGTCTGCGTGTGTGTAATAGTGGCGCTGAGTCAACGGCAG
>NW_024582521.1:1213325-1310176 GCF_018398535.1 Haplochromis burtoni | reverse complement strand
GGGGGGGGGGCAAAGGAAGCAGAGAAGTAATCAATTTCAAATGAGTTTTGTAATGCTGTTTATATCAGTCGCAGGGGATGCGTTCAAGTGATGATATCTGAAAAGCTGGTGGAGGTGAAACTGCTTTTAGCTTTAAAGACGGAACGAGAACTATTCTGTTTAATAATCAAAGTAAAAGGTCTTAAACTGACTGTTACTCTTGAATTAAGCTGTCAGTAAACAAACTTGCATATATTCAGGGTCTTGCATTATGTATTTCTACGAGAAATTGCGATTTAACTATTTACATACATTTAATATCAGATTACCATAATTACATTAACAACAAAAAGGCAGCCGTCACCACAAATGATTTGGTCAACATTACTACTCATCAACCTTTGAAAAATAGTGCATTTGATGTACATTTCATTTAACTTGACTTATAATTCTAAATTAAAAAAAACATTAAAAAAAAGAAAGCGTCCCACAGCAGGGAGTGAATCTGGATTACAGTTAAAGAAAGTTATTACAATGATCATTTTATTCAAATTATCTCACTTAAGTCATTTTTGGAAGGTAAAATTGCTCATGAAATGAAACATTAACTGCCCCGCCTACTTTTAACGATAGTGACTTGTTTAGATTTTGTCTAGTTGGACAAAGGGAACCAAAAAATGTTTTGTTTTTTCCACTCAATCCCAACTGTAACAGAATGTCACAGTTCAGGTAAGAATTTGCAAATTTACATTTAAAAGCCTCTTTAGATAATTAAAGTGCCATTTGACCTGACTTATCAAGACCACTGAAAGGTATGATTACAAACATCTTTATTCATTTAGATTCCCATTAGCCACCGCAACAGCAGGCGCTAACATATGGAACTATTATATTACAATGTGCCTGGAAACATCACCTCCACAGAAGACGAAACAAGCAAACTGTCAAACTGAGATCAAACAACTCAAACTTCTCCCACCAGTGGACACTATCATCTGTCAGCTGTGTTTGCAGAGGCTGACAGAGTGTAGCCTCAGGAAAGGCAGACTGAGTTCACCTAGGTAAGAGCTACTAAAATCCTCCGCCCACTGTACAGTGGGCGCGCAGGATTGAGGAGTGTATATAAAATAAAGGTGGAGACTGCCACACAGCTTGGCAGTTATTTGACTTTAATAATACCTAAGATATTCTCTATTAAAAATTGCACCTGTAAGGCATCAGACTGCAGAGCAACAAAGCAAAACACATGGAGGCTGCTGCATCTGTCATCACCTTTACTTCTCTTACGCTGACACTCTGAGGCCCCCCGTGGGCAGTGATGGGACGGTTGTAATGATTCAGGAGCGGTAACGTACCAGCCTCAAGCAGCATGCGTACAGCGCGTGGGTCGTCGGCCAGCGTAGCGTAGTGAAGCGCTGTGCAGCCACGGAAACCAGCCCTGCTGCTCAGCCTGCTGCTGAACTCGTCCTCTCTGGACACCAAAACTGCAGAGAGCGGACACGAGGAGACAGAGGAGGAAGAACAATTAGAACCACAAGCTGCTTTTTCTGTGCAGAACGTGCACAGGTTGGCTCCCAAAATACAATAAAATAAAAACAAAACCAAAAAGTCTGCTGGGAAAAAAATCACTCATTTGCTGCTAAATTTTAATTTTAAATACTTCTCTACACCAATATTAAAGTTAAAAAAAAAAGAAAAGACAGTCTTAGTGAATTTAGAGTTAAGAGGAATTTAAGGAAATGCACTAATTCCTCAAAGCTGCAAATAGGATAGTTATTACATGAAGCTGAACACCGTATACTCCCTGGACCTGAAAAAGATATTACAATGAATAACAAACTACTTTGGCTTTAAACGTTACAGCATCGAAATCCGGGGGAGCTTCCTATAATCTAACCACAGACAATGGAAGACTCCAGAAAGTGCAACGAAGACAACATTGCTTTTATAAAATTATCTTTCTTGTTTCCAGCTTTGGAATAGTTGTTCATTTGAGCAGATTTAAGCTTAACTGTCCGACACGATAGCAATAATGCGAGTTGTGTTTTAGGGTCTCTCTTGCTTTGCTCCTTACTAATAATGGAGATACTCTATCATTCTCTCCTTACTTCTTTTTCATAACAGCACTCATCTCGTGCCACTCCTTCATCATCCATTTTTATTTTTTCTTCCCGCCTCCTTCCTCTCCTCCTCGGTGTCCATCAATTCCTTTCATCGCTTGCACCCTCTTTCTCCCTCCCCGCTCTCTCTATCCCAGTAACTTTGTCTCATCCATTTCCTGACTTCCTCTCCCTCCCTCATCATCCTACCCATTTCCTTCAATCCCTCCCTCTCTCCATCACTCCCTCAAACATCCGCATCTTCTTCCTTCTCCTCCATCTCTAGACGTCTTTTTTTCAGAGCATCCCTCTTTTCCTTCTCCCTTGCTTCATCAGTCTTTCCCTCCCTCTATCTATCCCACTCTTTTTCTCTAGCTCTCTGCAGTGTGTGTGCGTGTGTGTGTGTGTGTGTGAGAGACAAGGCGGGATAATCATAGCTAACCCAATAAAGCGTCGCACAGGCCCCCCTAGCCCATCCATCAGTGTGCGTCTGGGAAACGCTTCCCCACGCTACGCCGGCCCCACGCGGACCCAAACCTGACAGCCATATAAATGTCTGCAATATACATATCCCATATAAATATGTCTGCAGAAACCCAACACAGACTGGAGGGGTGGGGGGGTAAAGAGTGTGTGTGTGTGTGTGTGTGTGTGTGTGTGTGTGTGTGTGTGTGTGTGTGTGTGTGTGTGTGTGTGTACAGCTCAGAAGAAAAGCAAATAAAAAAAAATACAAAAGAAAAAGAAAAAACACCACTTGTCAGAGGACAAATAAAACAAATAATGCGCAAAGAATCAAACATGTACATAAATGCAAATTTTTATGCAAATTATACTCATAATACTTGGTTTACACGCTTTGGGTTCATATGTGTAATATAACAACTCTGCTCTCCGTTTCCCACCCCCCTCCTCACCTTCCAGTGAGTGGATCCCTTTCTCCCGTGATGTGTCGTAAACATTGTTGAAGTGATCACCGGCATTTGGGTCGGCACCAGCTTCAAGTAAGACTTTCACCACGCTGAAAAGCAACAAAACACAGAGGCACACGTTTAAAAACACGTCCGCACACCCAGAACCTTGTATTAAATAAACGCAGACATGCACACAGATGAGCTTTAACACCATAATATTTCAGTGTTCATGCGGTGGATGCCAGTTTTTCTTGGCTTGTTGTTGTCCGTATAATTATTTCCACATTAGGAGGATGACAAATTTTAAAATAGGTTTTCCTTTCTTTGGGAAGTCTCCCTCTCTCTTTCTCAAAGAGTAATAATGCGCCTTTGGGTTCAGATGTCTGATCAACACTTTCATAGATTTTATGGACTGTCTCTTTTTCATAGGAACATCTGGGACAATCAAAGCAAGTAGTGCCTAAATCAAGACAAAGACTAGGGGGTCAGTGATGTGTATAAAATTCATCTGTCAGAATGTGTGGTGTTTTTTTTTTCTTTTATTATTGTCACGTGTTTTAACTTTATATTTGGTACCAATAAAGGTTGAAGATTGAGCTGTCAGGAAGGAGGGAAAGAGGAGGTTTGTGGATGCAGTGAGGAAGACATGTAGAGGATGGTAGGTGTTACACAAGAGAGCAAGGGACAGGGTGAGATGGAGGCAGATGATATCCTGTGACGACTCCTAAAGTGTGGAGGAGAAGAAGGAGAATAAGGAGGAGGCAGAGGAGGAGGACAAGGAGGTGGGAGAGGAAATGGAGGAGAAGAAGGCTGCGGGAGTACAGGATGAGGAGAGGAAGCCAAAAGGAAGAGAAGAAGAAGGTGGGGGAGAAAAAAAGGGAGAGGAAAAGCAGGCGGAAGTCAAGCAGGACACGGCCAACGAACAAGGAGCCAGAGGAGATGAAGAAGGTGAAGGACAAAAAGGAGAAGAAGGCGGCAATATAGGAGGAGGAACCAAAAAGAAGGAAAAGGCAGAATTGGAAGAGGAGGAGAGAAAAAAAAGAAGGGAGGCAGAGGAGGAGAAGGTGGAGAAGAAGAAGTCAGCCAGTAGAGAAGGAGATGAACGCGGCATTTAAGGAGGAAGTAGAAGAGAAAGAGGACAAAGATGAGGAAAAAGGAGGAGGAACAAGGCAAAGAACAGTCTGATACTCTCAGAGCTATTAAAGAGACAGTTACCTCTACATGAAGTGTGGGACGCCCTTCATCTCACTGTGTGTGATGTACTAGAATTAGATCTTTCTGTTTGCTAAAAACATGTGGAGATAAATTTGCATCAGCACATACAGACTCACAAGGTGGCATCA
Source organism: Haplochromis burtoni (assembly GCF_018398535.1). Classification (NCBI taxonomy): domain Eukaryota; kingdom Metazoa; phylum Chordata; class Actinopteri; order Cichliformes; family Cichlidae; genus Haplochromis; species Haplochromis burtoni. Next base: position 1,305,844 of record NW_024582521.1, on the reverse strand, counting down.
CAGGAGGAACACTCTTGTGACGAGCTCCATCCAAAAAGTGTGCAAGCGTTGCCTTGAAGTGGTATTTATTGCTTTGCAGCAGCTTGTATGTTTCCTCTTATTTGGTGGATGTCAAAGTGTTTCTGAATCGGCAGCGTCACGCATGTAACCAATGACATGTTAACAAGCCCGCACACATATCTTATCAGCTGCTGCAGTTGCAACACTTGCCACTGACCACAATATCTGTTAATTAAATGTTTTGTTACTCATGAACAGAGCTCTGCTTCTGTGGCATCACCAAATATAACCTTGACCTTTACACAAAGTTTCCTCACGGTTCATAAACAGATCACGCGCAAATATCCAATTCCTCGACTGCCTGTGACACTTTCGCCTGATTCACACCAGTCTATTCTGTCTCGTTATGGTGGATACACCCCACTAGTCACTTCCTTCTATCTCTCCTTCATTACACATTTGTCGGCCTCGTAACATGTACATATGTGCACACTGAAGGGGGCAGGGGTCGGACCCCATTTCCGGCACCGTTGGGGGAGTGTAACCGAGTGGGTGTTCGTGTGTAGGCCTTCATTGGAGCGTACCGCCTTATAGAACAAACAGGAGTACCTCGGCAACACCACTCACTGTGACCCGTCAGATGTTTCAGGTCTCCCTGTCTGCAGGACACATTATTGCATAAACCCACACTTAATCCACTGTGAAGGCAAGCAGTAGCTTTCACATTGAGACACAGATGAGCACAAATGTACACACAAAAACTAGCCAGCTAGTCGGTGAACACAGGGAGACAGAGAGAGAGGCGGTGGCCGAAACATGAACCCTGCTGGTACGCTGCTGATGCTTCTGCCATTAAACCTGTGACCACGTAATGTGGCCTGAGAGGGAGAGATGGATCGCTTACAGCTAAATGGTTGTGGCAGTGGCCTGAAAGGGCTTAAATAGAGTAAAATGACCATTCATAGGAGGATGAGGTGGAGCTGACTATGTAACAGGCTGAAGCCCTGCTAGGAGAACCTGTGCTCTTAAAATGAGACTGGACGAGTGAAACTAACTCTTATATAAGATCAGTTGAAATTAAATATCTTATTTATTTGTGGCATTATAAACAAAAGTACAGGTTTTTAAAAATATATATATTTAGCAGAAATTTAGAAGCAGATATTGATTAAAATATAAAAGGCTGCATCTCTGACAACAGACTGAAGTACAGCACAAGTCACTATATTTATTTGACCAGCAGGCTTACTTAACCCACTATTAGATATAAGTAAGAGGAGCACATCATTTGAGAAGCAGCGGCATGCAAATATTCAGCATGGAATATGAACATTTACAAACCTTTTAGTTAAAAACATAAAGGTTGAAAGTCTATTTTCCATCATTAGTTTTTGTGCATTGCTATGGGAGAGCGAGGCTGAGAACATTCTGGCCAGGTCTTTGTGTCTGACCTTGCTGAGGGGGGTATAAAGGACAATCAGAAGGGTTGGTGGTGGTGGTGGTGGTGTCGGTGGGGGTGGGACCCCCTATTGTTACTGTATCACTGTGGAGGGGTGGGGTATGACCCACAGAGGGTTTCCCCTTCACCCTTGCAAGCACTTCTACAAACACGTCGATGCTTCCTGTGAGACGCGTACAGAAATGCACAAACTCAAACTGAGGTTGGTCACACGAGGCTGGGCAGGACTGACTGAAGGAATGGGATGGTCTGAAAAGAGTTAATGGCATAAGAAAGGTAAACACGGAGAGATAAAAAAGGAGGAAAACTCCAAAGAAGAGGAGGAGAAAGGAGGAGGAGGACTGGATGAAAGGAGGGAGAGTAGCTAAAAAGATGAAAGAAAGGGAGATTTAATTACACAGGACGGTACTAAAACTAATGAGCTTTTAAAAACAGTTTATAGTTTTACTAATCAACTGATGATCAAGTGACTAACTTTATTTGGGAGGAGAGTTGCAGCACTAATTTGAGGCCTAACTGAAGGCATCCAGAGGTGGTTAATTAAGATTAATTAGATTAAGCTCCCTTTTCAACAGAAATGGACAAAAAGTTACAGTTTACAGACTTTCTGATACAGTCCAATATGTACAGAAACAAAACTAATATCCACAATTATTACAGAATTATTTTAATTGTGTAATAATTGTGGATAAAACAAGAAAAATGTTTTATGCCCCCAAACCTTTCTGTATGACTGAGCCATCTGGTTATATCCTGATGTTTTTATTGCTCGTGTTCTTCTCAAACAAATATAAAGGATTCATCCAGGTTATCTTTTTATTGTCCCCTTTACAGAGATCCTTGAGCTAATGACTACCTTTCTGCTCCTTAAGCAAACAGGGTGTCGGCATCTTGCTCGGACACTTGAAAATCCATTTATGGCATCATCTCCATGCTACACCATTTTTCTTTCCCATTACTCTCTATGCAACACTCTAGAGCTGACAAATTTATAACTGTAGCCTTGCTTCACCAGCAGGTGATCGGTGTCTCCGCAGAGGGATGGTGTTAGTTTCCAATCCGGCCCTGGAGGGAAGACAGGAAGCAGACACTTCCACCTCCGTTGCGCAATAAAAGACACCTGAGCCAAACTGACCATCCATGTCTGCGACCACCTGGCCCAGACATTGGACCTCACCTGACCCCACCTCACCCGGTGTCCACCTGGGGTCAGAAAGATGCTGGAAAGCGAGGTTCACTGTACCTCTAATTTTTTCTTTCCTTTTTTAAATGTACCCGATTCTTTACGATATGATTATTTAGTCAGGAAATAGTGGACTCTAGAGGCTGGTATCTAAAGCATTTACCGAGACTTATTATTCACTTTAAAAACAACTTAAGTGTTATGTTTTCCACTTCAGGTTTAACCACTTAATCATTTCATAGTAGAAAAGAAGATGGCAATCTTCTTATTTACAGCTATTTTATTACCAAAACCCAAGAGAAGAACGTATGTACACATATTGAAAATAGTAACATGAAAATGTTATAGAGTATAGTATAGAGGAATATCCTGAAAACGTGCCATTAATTATATTTTAATACTATATTATATTATTTGCGAATACAGTCGTAATATAATGACAGCGTAAGGAGATCTTAATAACAAACCCCATATGTGTTATCTGAACCCGACTACCTACCATTACGATCATGATGGCCAAATGATTATATTTCATTAGGCCCTGCTGAGTCCAGCTAATCTTGGTCTCAAATCTATAATCCCACTTAAATGCCTTCTCTCCCCTGCCAGGTTATTCTCTCCCGTTCCTTCACCCCTGTTCTTCCCTTCGATTCCGTCGCCCTCCCTCCCATCGAGTCACTCGGCCGACAGGTCGGAACGGTCAACAGGCGTTATACTTGGCTGAGCGCTCATTGTGCACGTGAATGCCGTGAGGGAGGGATGGAGGGAGAGAAAGAGCGATGGAGATGGGCATTGTGTGTTAAAGAGTGCAAACAGAGAGCCAGGCCCTGCGCATCCCTGATTTAGCCCTACATCAAAGCTAAGCAAACACACGCCCCCTCCACCCACCACCACAAATGTCTCACCCTTAATTCTTACACACCCACACCCCCCTCTGCTCCACCCCTGATTCCCCTCACGCAGCCGCGCCTTGACCTGCCTGGTGGACACTACATCTAGAAACAGCTCCCACTGAAATGTCCTCTTGAAACACAATTATCACTTTTGGCCCAGGAAAATATAAACACAACTGTTTGAGAGAGACGGGCAGAATAATTCAACAGCGAGAGCCACGGTGACACTCTCGCTACAGGCTACACCGCGTTCGTGAGTGATGTTCCCTGTGTTTTCACTTAACGGCTGCAAATAAAGTTGTGTGTGGCTGAGTAATAGGCAGTTGGCCTGTAAGATATTTGGTATGAACTCCCTCGGTCTCCTCGCCCGTGTGTGCATATGTGTGCGCACGTGTTTCTGCGAGTGGACGGTTGTGTGTTTGTGACTGATGTGTGTGAACTGATGTTCTGTCTTCCCTGCAGCAGTGACTGCTCACTGGGGGGCTGGAAGACGGGATTAAACACAGAGGAGTGTCACTGTCTGGCTGAGTTATAGCACTCATAACACACACACACACACACACACACACACACACACACACACACACACACATACACACAACACACACACACACACACACACACACACACACACACACACAAACACACAGACACACACACAGACAACACACACACAGAACAACACACACAACACACACACACACACACACACACACACACACACACACACACACACACGTAGCCAAAAAACACATGACACACACGCACAGACAGACACATATCATTAAAAATAAAAAGGTCCATGGATACGATCACTCGACATACACAACGTTAAAGTCGCAGCTGAAGGATCATGTGACCGTGTTCATCTCTAATCAGCTCCGAGTGATTCATCAAATTCTAATTTCAATTACCATTTTGGCTTCAAACGATTATAAAAAGAAGACAATCAGGATAAAACAATTATAGTGCCCTCGTTTTACTGCCAAATTACTTTTCTGTCGCTCTCGTGATCAATAAATTTCTTCAAGATTTATAAGCGAACATGCTAATATAATGCAAAAGGAAATCAATATAAAACTGAAAGTTGTAACCAATTACACGCGCGCAATTAAGCTTTGTGATCACAGATTTATTCGTTAAGTTTCAATTTGTTGCGACACAAGTTCAAACTTGGAGAAAAAAAAATGCAAGCAAGCAAGAACAGGACTGAAAGTAAGCTCATCTGAAAACATTTTAATATTCAGATTTCACATAAAGGGCCTTAAGAGTGAGAAGCATTAACAAAAAAGTGACCACACAGACCGGGTAAAGAGAGCGAGTGAGAAGGAAAAAAAAAAAGGGCCTGTAAATTGGATTTGGCCCGGCCTCAACCTCGGCCCCTCTCTGTATTCTGTGTGTTCTGGGGGCCAGGAGGCTAATTTAATTTGTTGGACAGAGAAATGGGGGAACGGGTAAAGACCGTCTGTCAGTCTGAAAGCTGCACTTTGCACTTCTGATGACGTACTGTAACAACCAAAGCAGGGACGAGGATGGCATATGCTCGCACTAATGCGGCAGCTGCGCGATACCAAACCCGCTGCTGCATATGTAACGCCTCAGAAGTTTCAAAACACGACTTGTTCGGCGAAGCAGGCGCACACAGACCTGTGCTGTCGATTCATAGCAGCCACCATGAGAGCGGTCCAGCCGAGACGGTGGCGATGATTCGGATCCACCCCCTCTTTTAACAGCCTGATGGGAACAAGAAGCAGAAAGTGGTTTTATTTTTACTTCAGTCTCACCGTTAACAGCCTGTAGCAGAAGCTCCATGTAGTACTGCAATCGATATTGTAGCATTTTCTTTCTTTCTCTCTCTAAAGCACGTACCATGCTGAAGGAACAGAAGTAAGATTAAGTAATGCACACCTAGGGGAAATTATGCAGATCAAAATGAAATCTACAAAACAAGAAATATGGGAGGCAAGCTGCTGCAAGCATAGTCTCTTTTTTGGGGGTACACCAGAATAAATCCAGCATATATCCTGCTTTTATCCAAAGCCTTCTGCACCACTTAATATATCTGCACGTTAAAGCCAGGTGTGTGTTGAGTTTTCTGCCCGAGGCTATAACATCAGGCAGTCCTTATAAGCGTATGTAAGGGATCCGGCTGTCGTCTCTGGTGCTGAGCAGACAGAGTCCCTGTTTACAGTCAACACAGCGGCTTCAGTCTGGTCTGCACTCAGCACTGATGCGCTCAGTCTCCGTTTTCACTGCCTGCTCTGCATGCACAATCAGAGTAAGCCGTAAGAGCTGCAGCTGAACTTTTCTTTCCCCATTTTAAATTTGGACAAACTGAGAAGCTCCTTCGACTTTGAAAAAATACAAAGACTTTGATATGAGAATAATGACATAGCAAGAGTGGATGGAAAAAGCAGAGTGGTTTATTTGATATAAGTGATAAGCTACATGGGACTGGGTCTGTTCTTGAAAGTGTTTACTTTCAAGTATGATTTAAAGGGTTGTTGTTGTTTTGTTTTTAACCAATTTAACAGGCAAATCTGAAGTCATACACTGAAATATTGCTGCCACATTCCTTGAATGCACACCTCACTGGAGGTTTGCCACCTAAAGTTAATTTCTTTCAGCTTCTGAGATTTTCTGCCGTTTTAGTTCTGTTACTGGAAGAAGGGTTGTGTGTCCGCTTCATACCAACCATCAGAGTCTGGTTCCCCCTATAGCGTCCAGGGTGTGGCGTGGTATTTGTCGTCACCAGTTTGTTAACAAACTACATTTTCCAAAGCACTTTGTATCGCTGGCTTTAAAAAACTAGTTTAAAAGTGAAAAATATTGTAACCATGTTTAACCACAATAGTCAAACTACAGCTGCACTGCATGCCACGCTGCGCTCTCTCTCTCTCTAATGTCCTACCCAACAAATGGCTGAACATGCCCTGACATCATTTATATTGAAACATAAAGAAAACATTAGCACCAAATATAAATATCAGTTTTCGATCGTCACACTGTTTTTGTTGTTGTTTTTTTAAAATAACACTACATGGTTGCCATATGGTGCCAACTAAGAATGCATGAATATATATCGGCTAAACATAACAACAAGCATTAAGCATTATTTTAAACACTGCTATCATGCCAAACGCTACCAAGTTCTTAACCATCCATTCTGTGAAAATGGACGCTCTTCATTTCCCTGCTGCCTCTCAGCTGACACACCCTGACACTCTACCACTTCTACAGAGTCGACCAAAGCACTTAACACATCTGTGACCTGCTAACTGGCCGTGTCGCTGCACTCTCACCTTCGCCATCTGCCACATGTGTACAGGTAACCCAAGCATGCAGATGGGGGCATGCATCGATACACACAGGTATGCATGCGCTCAAGTACATGGACCTGGAGACCAATACTCAACAACAGCCGAAACACATGAATTACTATGATTAACATAGGCACAATACAACAACACATCTATCTGAACAGCAACAGCCTCTAAAAGGTTAAAGACTAAGAATTTGATCTGAAGAAGAATAAATTCTCATAATAATGTTCAGGTTTATCTATCGCATACTCCTTTCTCTACCCCGTTAATGTAACACCATCGATGAGATGGATGAGAACGAGCCATTATAGAAGTCTGGCTCTAGTACATGCACCTTCTTTTATGTAGCATACCCATTTCTGCCACCTAACCCTCTGTGTGCAGGACATTGCCAGGACTAAGTTTAGGATCAAGTTCAGAGCAAGTGTTTATATTATTCTAATGTTTCTGTTTTACATTATTCTGAAGTAAAACAAATCTCAGAGAAACACGTTTTTAAAGAGCCTAAAAATCACAGCGAAAAAAAACAAAGAAAAAAAAAAAAAAAAAAAAAAACAAACGAGCAAGACACACTGGCAGCAGGGAGTCTTAAGTGTCCGAGGGCATTTTTATTACAGTAACTTGCCTCCCCGGTTTCCTTCACTGGCATTTTATGCCACTGAAGAAGCGACGGAGGGAAATATTATAATATAAGTGAGGAAGGAGAAGATTAAGCTTCCAAATGAGTAATTCTTGGGTTTATGAAGCATCAAGCCGTGTGCCACATTGGAGGTACGTGGCAACACTGAATGAGACTTTCACATCGGATGCATCTGCAGTTCTTTCTTCATGTTTGCTTTCCATGATGGCAAATTGATTTCTGGGTCACAGCAGGAAAGAAGAAGATATGAGGAAGCATAAGTTAGTGCCAAACATCCACACTGCAAATATTCCCTCAAGAGGAAGACTTTCACACAGAGAGGTGGAGCTCTTCTTCCACCTGCTGGTTACTGATGGGACAACAACTACAGGTGTGCTTTCATAACAGGAGTTAACCGTGGATGTTCTGGAAACTGCCCTATGCACATGATCTATGACTTACACGTGGGTGTAATAATCAAACCAGAGCTCATTTCAGGTCATAAGTGATACTTTTTTTTTTTTTTTTACATTTCTTTTGTAGGAAACCACTCATCCATGCATTCGGTCACATGCCAAAAGTATAGCAAATATAGTAAATAATGAATATTTAGTAAATATTTAGTCCTGGCTGCTTGTTGTTTTAAAGCAATATAGATAAGGTGAAGGCATGGCCTAAGACAAGCAGTTTAACACTTTAAAAAGATAAAAAGATAACACAGTTTGATTATTTCAGTGACAGTGCAGCTGTCAAGAATCCATTCATAAGGAAGGGAAACATGGAGAAAAGGCTCAGCTATGCAAAATTACATAAGAACTGGAAAAAAAAAAATCAGCGTCAGCATGTGTGAGTGAGTGATGAATCTAAATATAATATTTTTCGTTCAAATCTTCATCAGTATGTACAGCAGTGAGTGTATACAGCCATCTGTAAAACTTGGTGTAGTAGGCTCTGACATGAGGCTGCATTGACCTCCCCTGAGCCCAGACCTCAACATTATTGAAGCATCGTGGGATCATGCTGACAGAGAACACAGCAAAAAGGCAAAAACATCCAAAGAAGAGCTTTAAGAGTCCTTCAAGAAGCCGGGAGGACTAATCCTGAAGACTACTTAAAGACATTACAAGAAAGCTGCCTAAGAGAGTTCAGGGTGTGTTGAAGAATAAAGGTGGTCCTAACGCCACCTCCATTCTAGCATTTACAGGTGTGTGAAATATCTAGAGCTAGCATATGTTAGCGTACATTTAAAACACAATGCCTACGTTGAACTCAAGACAAAAGAAGACAAGCAAATATGTTTTTTTTTTTAAAGTGTTCATGTTTGGGTATTACCTGGCTACATCCTGAGCATTATTGGTCCTTGCTGCTTCCAAAAGAGCATCATCTGGTTATTGAAAAAGCAGAGAGAAAACATTAACTACACTAAAGATTTTACTAAATAAAACAAGCTGGGTTTAAAACTAACTCTACAGACCAGTTTATATCATATAACATCGTCCCATCAGTATTTACTATATTATAAAAACAATTAATGAACGGCCGGTCTCTAATCAGTGTCAGCTGATTATAATTAATTATAAGCTTACCTTTGTTATCGGGGTCTTTCTTCAGACAGAAGGCCACGGCCGCAGCAGAGAGGACACCGGCAGAGGCTACTCCTGCCCGCATGGGTCCTCCACCTGTTCCCCTGTCTCCGCCGCTTTCCTCCCAGTACTGGTTGTTGTTACGACCTCTGCTGGCCAGAGCCGCCCAGGAACTGCGGCGATTCTCCAGGTTGGACAGCCATCTAGGGGCGAGGTGGTGGTACTGCATCGATGGTTTCACGCTGTTTCCAGCAGTCTCCTCAGCCAAAATCCCCCTCCTGGAGACCCTGGAAGTGGACACGATGGGGTTGCGCTTGGCCTCCGCCGGAGTCTCGCGGATGCCCTGGCACGCGCCACCGCTGGCGCTGGTCTGAAGCACGCGACTGCACGGTGACAGGCTGCGCGACCTTCGCGCAAATAGCCTGGTGGGAACCGATGATAGCATAGCAATTGACTCACCGAAAACCAAGCTGGTCTGGCTTATGGCGTCAGTCTGGGGGTGACTCCGGAGGACAACAAACTAGGGGCAGCGCCTTAACTCAGGTGTAACAGTGGTTAGAGCTCAGGTCAGGGGACCAAGTTCGTAACATCGGGACGTAAATAACCGTTTCAGCTCGTCGTGGCGTGGATGTCACTAGAAGCCGCGGCGCATTCTGGGAAATGTCGTTTACTTAAACGTCATTGATTATGACGTAGTATGCATCAGTTGGTGTACGTTTGCTTTAAAACATGGGTGTTGTAACAGTCAGGGAGACTTTTAAATGGTAAATGGCCTGTATTTGTATAGCGCTGTACTTAGTCCCTAAGGACCCCAAAGCGCTTTACACTACATTCAGTCATCCAACCATTCACACACACATTCACACACTGGTGATGGCAGCTACATTGTAGCCACAGCTGCCCTGGGGCGCACTGACAGAGGCGAGGCTTTTAAAAGGGTTTCCATGGCACAACATTAACACGAAACTATAAAAATTAGCATCGGAGCTGTCTCGGCTTTATTTTCTTTTTTTATAAACTTGCCTCAAAAAGCTATCCGTCCTGATTAACACCTAGAGCAGCGGTCCCCAACCTTTTTTGCGCCACGGACTGAGCCTTTAAGGTTACATGGATGAATACAACAAAATAAAATGCTACGATCAAGACAAAAACTGGTATTTTGTAAAAAAAAAAAAAAAAAAAATGATGAACGCGAATTCACTGGGTGATTGTGTACCTTTATTAGCAGCATCCTCCTGAAAATGCGCCAACAACATTGAGAGTAATATCCTTAATGCTCTCTGGTCTCTATGGTAACGCGTAAACGTATGCATCAGTAGTATGCAACGTTTCTTTCAAAAAACGCCACAAAATTAAAAAGACCCAGGGAAACCGAGTTAATGATAGAAACCCTGAAAACCATAAACTTCACACGTGGGTCTCAACGGGCCCGGTACCGGTCCGAGGCTTGGGGACCGATGGAATACACGAAGGACTGGGTAAAGAAGAAAACTGTGGCTAAGGGGAGAGGGCAGCTGTTGCTAGCTAAATCCATTTTCCTTCAGTCACAGTGTTGTGATTTTTTTTCCCCCAACCCATGCTAGAATTGTTTTTCAAGGCTGCGACAGAAATATGTGAAATGCTTGCAATAACAGGCCATTTTTTTCTTTCTCCAACACCAAATCCTGAGAAACATTTGCAACTATATGGCACTAAGTGTCCTGCACTTAAACATTCATTTAATATCACGTACACATATACACATACTGTCCCTCAAGAAGACACTGAGAAAAAATAAAGAATAACATTGAGACTGTAACTTTGCCATAAGTCATTGTTGATTTTGTCTTCACTCTCCATCCCCTGCCAAGCTGCACCTGTGATTCTGGGGCTGCTCGCTGATGAGCTGACAGATACGATCTTTTCTTATCCTCTGCATCCTTACCCTATCACCTCTGCATCCCACAGGGCGCCAGCCTGCCCTGTTGAAACACTATTTTCAGTCAGGTAGCTGTGGCTATTAAAGTGAACAAGAGCCGCCCAGATATTCTGCAACAGGCAAAACTGGAAATTTTCACCCTGGAGCAGCTGAGAAGGTTGGATCCAGATGCCGCCAACATTGTTCAATGGAACGGCTTTTTCCACGACGGAGAGTGGGTTTGCTTAAAGTTCGAACTCCTAGAGCAATGCCTGTGGAACTACATAGGGGACCCGAATAACCGGCGTCTCCCCATAAGCGAAGTCAGGCCAATTTTAGGTCAACTCACAAATGCTCTGTCCCACCTGGGTTCTTTGGGAATAGTGCACGCTGACCTCAAACCTGGAAACATCATGGTTGTAAATCGCTATGAGTCTCCAGTCAAAGTCAGACTTATAGACTTTGGCCTCGCATGTCCTGCGTCTGCAGTGATGCCTGGTGACCGTGTGGGGACGGTTGGTTATAGTGCACCTGAGGTTATGCTTGGCCTTCCTTATAACGAAGCATGTGACATGTGGTCTCTGGGGCTGGTGGCTGTGGAGCTTGTTACAGGGGTGCCACTCTACCCTGGAAAAAAATATTATGATGTTTTGAAATTCATCATAGAGACTCAGGGTCAGCCACCAGATCATGTTCTCGATCCTGGCGTGTACACTGAAGACTATTTCACAAAAGACAACTACAACTACAACCAACAGCGCTGGACATTTAAGACCGCCCAACAATTTAAATACGAGACAGGATATGAATCTTTGGAGACAAGATACATAAAACTTAAACGTCTGGATGACCTCGAACAAATAATGATGTTTAGACGAGGACCGAAGATGGCCAACGCTTTTTGTCAGCCTAATTAAAGAGATGTTGGCCTTGGATGCACACCAGCGGATAACACCCTCTCAGGTTCTCGGCATCCCTTTTTCAACCCTGGCCTCTCCAACAGGTTCCCAAGTATCAACACTGAAAAACCATACAGAGTCAATCTCCAGCATGGCATCTTCCACCCTGGACAAAAGTGATAAAAACACAAACTGGGGTTGGAAAAGGATATTAACAGCAAATTACACTGGAAATATTAATTAAGCTGCTCCAATAATTATCACTTTGGCTTTTTTTTTTTTTAATTTTCACTCCCCCCACCCCAACCAGTCGTGGCAGAGGCTGTCCCTTCCTGAGCCTGGTTCTGTCGAAGGTTTCTTCCTTTTTAAAGGGAGTTTTTCCTTCCCACTGTCGCTAAATGCTTGCTCATAGGGAATCTTCTGATTGCTGGGGTGGCCAAAACTCTAGGGGAACTAGCAATTCCTGTGAAAAAAAAAGCCTACCAATATTCAAAGCAGAGCAGCGGACACCTTACCATCACATCAGTCCTTTAATCCAACCTAAAACACCATGTTTACAGAAATAAATTCCATACAAATTGGAAATAAATTGTTGTTTTTGATTGTTTATAAATATATAGTGCTACCCTTCAGCCTCCTAGTAGACATACCTGTGTTATGAATGTGAAACTCCTCTGATTTTCAGAAAAGTTGACCTCTGACCTTGAAGTCAAGGTCACTGAGATTTAAGCTTCACAGAGATTTTCAGTAGATGCAACCATGGTATTGACTTGAAAATTCCACACTATCACAAGACTTAGGTGCCCACAGCACCTCGCCCTATACCAAAGATTAAGAGGTGTTTTTTTCTAGGTTTTTATAAAGATTACAAAACACAAATAACAAAAATGTCAACGCTATTTTGATGTTGTCTAATGTAGTGCAAAAAAACAAAACAAACCCAAAAACGAATAAATAAAATAAATATATATTACATACATATATATATGTATATACTACATACTATAAAACATTTTAGTGGTCCACAATGGGGTCAATGAACAGAATGAAGGAAGTGAGTCATTTTTATATGACAATGGTGTGAAAAATCATTTTTTTGTATTTGTTTGTCACACTTAAACATTTCAGATCATCAAACAATTAATTTTTTTTAATGTATAAAGAAAAATCCTTTAACTGTCCAGTTTTCTTGATGTTATGATGCTTCTACCACTGGTTTGTCATTTGTCAAATCCTCACTTTGGCCACTTTTGGCCAGTTTTTATCTTAAACTACTGGATAACAGCTCTTTTCTAATAACATTGAAGATGCTGTTTAACTGCTTATAAGCAGTAGTGCCCTACTAATTAAAGACTTGTTACTTATAGAGGTACTTTATTAATAAGAATTTAAAAGATATATACATAAAAAAATACAACTTACTTCTCTTTTAAGACCCGAGCAACCTGTCAATGATGATCGCTGGTGCATTGCAACCATGATTGCACTGTGACACGAATGGATGGTTATGGTTCCAATTTTGTAGATAAACAACACTTTTAAAAAATGGATATTTAAACCATCAGATCTTCTAACAATCGTGTGTGACAAATGAACAAAAAAATTTGCTCGGATGACAGTAAGCTTTTCCAAAATGCCTGGCAGAGCTTTATTGTGAGAAATGCGACACAGAGGCCTCCACGCAGCACACGGGAGAGTCATTAAGTAAGGCGACTCACGGGTGTAAGAGATGATGGCTCTGGTCCAGTGAGAGCCTGAAAACAGGAACTCACCTGACAGGAATGTATTTGTCATTAATACACCTGTGCTTTTCCCAGCAACACGTGTTTTGGTTTTTACACTGCACAGTTTAAGGTATGATAAAGCACTGACCTTATAATCCTGACCGCCAGATGGCGCAAAATACACATTTTAGCTGGGAGCTGGACATTCACAGGTGGAGTGTAGCATCAGTGGAAAGGCCCCATTGTACAACAACACTACTACTACTACTACTACTACTACTACTACTACTACTAATAATAATAATAATAATAATAATAATAATATTTTTAGTCAATCAAATATATCATACACCACACAGGCTTACAAACTAATGAAATTTTTTTGCATTCTTCAGATCTGGTTAAAGTTAACATATTTTTAAGTCACTGGCACTGCAGAAATGGATCTACAGCACCATTTAAGAAATTTTAATGAACTTCTACCAACTTATTCAAAGCTTGAAATACATGTATGACATTTATTACACATAGATTTAATGAACCCAATCCAAAGAGGAAGTCTGGAAGTCCGCCATTTTGAATGTAAAATAACATTTTGGTACAGTTTTAGTGTTTTCCAGGCATCGCTGGTTTACACATTCACCTGCAAAGTGAGAGGTCACTGGTTAAATTCCATTTGGTTACTTCAGGAACTTTTTGGGGTTACTTCAGGAAGGGACCACTGAAGGAATTTTGACCACTGGACATAAGATTTTCATCTCTAAAAATGTATTTTGTCCAGTCTGTCCCAAACTTCACATGTTTGATGACAGTCTGGCGACGACTACATGCCAACATCTGGTCACACATGGCGCCACAGTTCTCATATAACATTTTAATCAAGACTATGCCACTCTGATTGAAGTATTTCTTGCAAAACAATCATAACCAAACAAAACCTTTCCTGTACTGTAAATGAACAGTAGGACAAAATGATTACTAGTCATTGCGGAAAGCACAATGAATGTTTTTGTTTATATTGTTGGAACGAGGAAAAATTCCCCCACCACAAAAACACAGAAATACTCATGAAAGCAACCTGTAGTGCAAACACGAGGGCTGAATTTATTACTTCCTGCACTAGAAACCTGCCGATGTTACTGATATGGATAGATCACCAGTCTTCCTGGTCTTTATCTTATTATTTCCTGTTGAGATGTTGCAGCAGAAAATGTTTTTAAAAGCATTAGTATGTGAGAAAGAAAGACCATTTCCTCTATGGGAGTGATAAACTCCAGTATCTGTGGTTTATTGCACTGGGTAGCATTTTCATCTACATCTACTGCTTGAAAATGATGGTGTCACCACTAAAGGTACAGTGTGTTCTCAGGGGAAGTAATGTAATGATGTTGAAAATGGCATTTCACTGTGACTGAAACACAAAAAGGAACCAGTCCCATCCCTACATACACAAGTGGGCATCCATAGCTGCGATTTATCAGGTGGGTGCAGTGTGTGTTGGCAGTGGACTCACTGTGCCTAAGCAGCCATGAATCATAGAGGACTTCATGCTCCCCCATCATAAATCCACTGGCACCTACCAGCCAGTCACTGTGGGTTTGCCATTGTAGAAAGCTGAACATACAATCTCTGCATAGAAGCACAGCTACAGTTAATATGTTAGCTCTGTATTGTTCTATAACCGTCTATCACTGCATGGTGATGGATACTGGTTGGATATTTTTAGCTGCTTCAAATGTTGAGACAATCAGCTCCATTATCCATTTGCCAAAATCGATTTTTTTTAACACAGGTGAAACCAGTTACTCATTTCTAGTAAATCAGTTGCCTGAAACATTTTCCCTGGGAGCCAAAATGTGCCAAAGAACGACCCTGAAGCTGGCTGACCTGAACAAAGTGCAGCAAAACATCATAATTACGCAAGCACATGTTAATATCTCTACTGCTCTGTTGCATAATTTTAGTTAGGTTGCAAGGCATGACAATAATTTTAATATCATTTTTACCAACTTGTACATGAAGTGGGGAAACTAGTCATTAAATTGCACTGAAATAACAACAAAGAAAAGAAAAGAAACTGCCTTACTGCACTAACAGAGAAAATTAGAGCTTCATGAAATTTCCCCTCTTTTGTATTTGACCCTTCACCCTCAGTTTTTCCTGTTCTTCTCTATTAGAAGCTGCCCGTTTTAACCTCTGAGTTAATGTCCTAGCTCGGAACGTCAGACAGAAGGAGAATCGCAGCTGAAACTATATATCTTTTTTCCCTGCAGAGCCATAGCAATGATTGCACTGTAATGTTTTTAATAAACTTCTATAGCAATTATGACAGAAGATTCTTAAATCATCTTAAAAAGGAAAGTCTCATTTTGCTCAACTGTTTCTGGAGGTCACAGCTCACAATTGAAATGGAAAACATTAAAGGAAAAAAGTACATATTCTCTCATTTCTAAGGTTTGACATATAAGAACATAATAGAAATGATCTGGTTCTTAGTGGGTCTTTATGGCCTCAGATGAACCACAAAGTGTGTGGAAACTAAGAACACTCCATGATTCAGTAGCTTGTAGAAGCAGCAATAACTTTATCAGGTTCTTACATCACTGTTGATAAGGATGTTGGCCCCCTCCGCTTTACAACGTTGCTTCATTTCACTGAGGGTTTGCAGACATTGGTTCATGCGCATCTCTCTTAAGGTCCAACCGCAGCATTTCAATCTGGTTGAGGTCTAGACGTCGACTGGGCCGTTGCAACACCTTGGTTATTTTTTTACATTTATCTTTTCACCTAGCCATTTGGTTGCAGATTTGCAGCAGAATGTGTTTGAGATCATTATTTAATCTGTTATGTTGTTGTTCGTCTGAGGTTGTGTGTACCCAATTTGAGCCAAGCTTTATCTGTCAGGCAGATGGCTTCACATTTGATTCAAAAATACTTTGGTACACAGTTCATGGTTGTTTCAGTGATTGCAACGTGCCCAGGTCCTGTGGACTTCCTGTGAATGGTCCTTTCTAATTGTACTGAACATTAGCATGTAACATGCTAGCGGAGGCCTGAAGAGTCTGAGACGTAGCTCTTGGGTTTTGTGCAGTTTTCCTGAGCATTGCACAGTTTGATCTTTGGGCATATTTGCTGGGATGTTCTCTACTGAGAAGTTTAGCAACTGCACTGAATGTTTTCCACTTGACAATCATCTGTCTCTCTGTAAAATGATGGGCTTCTAATTGTTCGGCCTCATTATGGCCTCATAACCTTTCCTAGATTGATGGGAAGCAACCATTTCTTCTCAAAGATGATTGTTGATGTCTTTTCTAGTTGGTATTGTGTTAACAAACAGTTTTCAGACCTGCAAGCTGACAAAGCTACTTTTACAGAGGTGCGCACACTTGCTGTTGTGAACACCTCTTGATCAAGCGCATTTGATTAGTAGCACCTGGCTGCAACATATCTTCTAAATTCCCATTAAAGCAATAAGGGTGTACTTTTTTTTTTAGTTTTCAACACACTGTAAACTGCATTTTGGCGTAGCTTTGTAAAATAAATAATGACATGGTGTATCATATCAGTGTTGCACATGATAACATGTGATATATGTATGTAATATGTAGTTCATCTGACGTTGTATTTACCTCATTTTAAGACCTGCTAAGAAACAGATTGTTTTTATGGTAATTTTTTTTACTATGACTACAAATAAGGATTTCAGCCATCTAGAGCAAGGCAGAGTGAAAGATGGAAAGCAGAACATGGAAAAAAAGAGAAAATCAGAGAGATAAAGGCTGAAAAAAGTAAGTATACCTCTGAAAACACTCTGAAAACTACACACGATTGGACGTTTAACCCTGTTATTTCAGTCCGTGTTCGTAAAGACCCTTTTTACGTGCACAGCTGTCAGGTGAAAATTCCCCGCTACGTAACACGTCAGCCAAAACTGCCATGCGCGCTCCCGCTGTTTCGTGAACCGTAGTTTTCAAAAACAGTGTGACGCGATAACGCTGATTGCATTCAAATACTGTAGTAATTTAAAAAAGAGGGAGAAACAACCTTCATGAGGTAATAACACAAGGTAATAACTTGGCCTTTTTTATTCCTCGTCGTCCTTTCCAACATCTTGAGACAATGTTCCACATTTTGACTGGCTCTGCAGGACATGGCTGGTTTTTAACTAATGCAATATTGCAGTCAAGCGACGGCTCGGCTGTCCAGTGAAAGTTACAAGTTACCAGAAAGTCACAAGTCAACATGGTGGTGTACATGGTGGGAAGTCGATAGTTTTTTCCATTTCAATGCGGTGTGAAGTGACTGTGTGTGTGTGTGTGTGTGTGTGTGTGTGTGTGTGTGTGTGTGTGTGTGTGTGAGTATATAAAGACTAATGCATGAAATCATATAGGGAACAAAATTCAGCTTCCTGTTATTATTCTCATATTTACTTGATTTGGAAACGTTTCATTTAAATATATGAAGGACAAGATAACCCCGGACTGTAAAGGAACACTTTGCACCACAGTGCTAGTTTGTTGGGGTCTGGTCGCCCTGGTCAGCCTGTACAGTCTGCTTAGTATTTGATATCAAACACAGATGTGGCTAAAAAGCAAATAAAGTTTCCACAAAGTGCTGTTCACGGAGTTCTGTTTTCCTTCATTTCCCCATTTTACCAAATCAGCTGGTGTGTTACGGAATATGACATATTTATTACAGATGATAACTTATAGATTAAAATGACTTCGATGGTCTGATTAAGTCTGCAGCTCTGCTTATAAGACATACCAGAAAATCAGTAATAAAATGCATTTGTAGTTACTAAATTTCCATTTAAGCAGAGTTTGTTTAATGAAAAATGCCACAAATCAGAGCTTTAGGCTTTGATCGCCGTTTTTCTTTGTCTTATGCTTTGTTTGTTTCCTGGACCAGTTTAACCGTTATGCAAAAACATTTTCAAAGTATTTGTTTGTAATTTATACTCAGAGGCGTAAATATCTTTCTTGCCTTTGTAGTCTTCCCGTTAAAATAATGCAGAGCTGTGAGCTTTACGAGCAGCAGCTGAAGGCAACAAAGGGAGGAGCTTTCACGGTGGCTGTGGCTGGTCTCCTGCCTGTGCAGTCCGACTCTCCTCCTCCTCCCACCGCCCAACCTCTCCTCCTCTTCCTCATATTTCTCACCGCATCCCCTTTACCACCTGCCACAGCGGCGACGCAGCGATGGAGATGTTCTGGAAATCAGCTTGTTATAAACCCTTAAAAAACAACAACTGAGAGAGAGAGAGGCGTAGAGACGCGCAGAGGGCAAGAGAGGGGAGGTGGAAGCAGAAGGTAAGAGACAGAAACGGGGAGTGACAGGCGGAAACACAGAAACATATGGTTTGCTTGAAGAGCGGCTGTTTGAGAGGGCTGCTGGAGCGGACAGAAACTTATTAAACCGCGGCTCAGAGCTCTGATCTGATCCGCCCATCTCATTTTACGCACTTCTTTGCCTTTCCCCCTCCCCAGCTGTTTCCAGCTCACCTGTTCTCTCTGCCTGCACCTCTGCTACATTAGTTTGTGCAGGGTGGATTGCGGTTATTGGACCCTGAAAGCGCGCGCACACAGACTCACACACACAAGCACGCGCGCAGACCATCACAAGACGCGCTGCAGCCGGCTACAAAAGCTTGTTGCAAGGAGGAAATTGAATTAGACAAGTTATTCCCACAGAAGAAGAAGAGGAGGGAAACTCGACTCCCGGCTTCCCCAGCTCACCGTGTCTCCTCTGTAGTCCTCATCCCCACGCATCCCACCACATCCCTCGCTCTCCTATCAACTCCTCGCGGTAACAAGAAGCCATGTCTGGACAGACTGTGACAATCCCGGACGACCAGGCGTTTGCCAGCTTCAAGGCCGAATGTCTGTGCGAAGAGGGCTGGAATATGACCTACAACAAAGGGGTCGTCACTGTGTGGGCCCAGTCTCTGGAGGAGGGGAAGTCCATCCACAAAATTAAGGTGAGACAATTTAACCACACAGGTATGAATAGAACTTTTTGTGCGCTTCTATTGGGCATCAGGTACTGGTGGGGAATAATGGAAAGTGGTGTGGATGTGGTCATGTGGCAACAGTACAAAGACAAAGGGGAAGGGGAGCGATAGAAAACCCTGCTGCATAATCCAGTTGGCAGGGAAGTGCTCCCATCTAAATTCCCATATGATTTAAGTTGCTGACATCCTTTAAGCATTGCTCTCTGCTGCGTTCTCTTATTGCAGCTTCGCTCTCCAAACATCCCAGAAACACATTTGAAATGAGAAAGCACTCTCTGTGTTGCTCCTTGTAAAGCCAGTAAGCAAATCAGTTTTAATAAATGGCCCAATATGACTGTAGCAGTCTGGGTAGAGGGCTTGGAGGTAAAGACAAGAACTTTTTTAAAAAAATGCATTGTAGTAACCACATCCTGTTTTAGGTAATGGATTGAATTGATGCCTGATGCCCACAGTAAACAAACAAACAAACAAAAGTCCTGCACTAAAGAGAAGTGAGAGCTGGATGAAATCTCAGGAGGCAGGCTTAGTTCTCTGGAGACATGTCGCCTTTTGCCAGCGAAACTATTTTCAAGCCACTGTGCAAAAGCGTATTATGTAGAGTGCTGAGTCTACACAGTTTGTCATCCATTCAAAACAAATGGAAGTCTGCAAAAGCGCACGCTCAAATAGAGCTCCTGACAATAGGAGGAGAGCAGTCGGTTAGGTCATGGGCAAACAGACAGGATTGATCAGTTTGTTTGGCCATCGGTTCAATAATTACCTTCAGTGTGAGCTGCTTGCTGCTTCTAAATCCATTGTCAGTCTTTCTGATCACCTTTTGTGTGTTTTGTGTGTGTAATTCTCATTTAACTAAATCGCCCTCCAGTCCTCTGAAGAGGATCGGTTTACATTAATAGGACACTGTGCCCCAGGTGGAAAAATCTAGTAGTTCCTGGTTAGTTGTTTAGGTAAGGTAACGTGAGCTCCATGTGAAACTGTGAGCAAACTCTGTTATCAGCTCAAACAGCAGACGTGGCAGTTTTCGTCAAGTGTGAGCGTTTGTCCTGGGAGTTGACGTGGAGGCATTATTAGGATGCCGGCGCTGCTTGTAGCCTCTGAGAATCTGCCGTGTACCCGAGTCTAACAATGACTGACCGCAGTCGTTAATAATGCTTTGTTTATGTTGTGGGAATCAGAGAGGGGGGGAGGGAATTAATTTAAACAGTGTTCTCACAGCACACTTGTGGCAAAACACCCAGTTCTCTCTTCAGCAAATGATTGTATTTCCACACATTCAAGCTCGAAAGTAGAAGTTTAGTAGAAGCTAGCAGGGAGCAGTTTGATTGAGACCTGCACCCAAGTGTAAACTGTAAATAAAGAAATTGAAAATTCACACTTTCACTTGGAGCCCACAGCTTTGCCAGTGCGTACTGTTACTTCATCTTAGAGCTGCAGATGCTGCCAGGAGACCTGACTGACTGTTAATTTAGTGCTTATCAGGCTTAAAAACCTCTTTTAGCATTTTCACTGTCTGACACACACACACACACACACACAGAAATGTTTGGCCTCACGGCCCGAAATCTCAGGAAGGTCCCTTCCACTTTTTAACCCTTCCAGCTTGCTAATCTGACCAGAACTGACTACATATAGAACGATACAAATAAAACCCATCCTCCGCTTTATATGTGTGTGTCTTGCTATTGTATCCAGGTCTGAAGAGAGTCAGCGAGCCACTCGGTGTTTACTTTGTTAAATAAAGTCTTGTTAGCTTGTGTGCATATGTGCGTGTGTACATAGAGGTGTTATCAACATGTGCAGGAGCTGCAAAAGCACAGGGCTTTTCCCAGCCCCCTCTATCCATCTTCTTACCTATTAGCAAGCTTCTTTGTGTTTGTGTGTGTGTGTGTGTGTGTAGTGTACAGGCCAATCAAGAGCCTATAAAGCCGCCTCATTCTCCTGCGTAATTCCTCAGGGTATATCCTGTGTGCAGAGGGTAGGGATCTGCTTATTCAGGCGTTTCTCCCTGACATCAGGCAGGTGTGTTTTATCTTGACAGTTGCAGACTGCAAACAGCGAGAAGTGGAAAGTGCACGCACACATGTTTGAAGTTTGGGTGGGGCTTCTATCTGTAGTTGGCACTTTATCTTTATGTAAATATGACAAAAGCTGGGGGTTTTGCATTGTGCACCACTGTCTCATCTCCCCTTTTGTTTCACTCTCACATACCCAATCTTCCACCCTGCAAATGTACTGTATATACAATTATGTCATTACAAATGTAGTTGTGAGTCAGTACTTACAGCTGTTCTGTTTATAGACAGAATAAAGGCGTGCATCTCTAATGTAACCTCTCTGCCTGTCTTGTGTGTAGCTTTAAAAAGCAACAAAGATAGATATATGCCCATTTGAGTGAGAGAAGGGGAACAGGCTGGCGATCATCATCATCATTAGTGCCCCGATTATCATTAGCCTCATCATCATCGTCATCATTGCCCCTACCATATTAATCAGTGATCACCTCACAGTTCAGTCACGCCTGTGCTCATTCTAACCAGCAATTTAATATCATCGATCAGCACGCGACTTCACATACAACACTCAGTGTGTGGGCATTAAAATGTGGGTAGTTTTTATTTACTGTGAATGGGTCATCCTCCTGCCTACATCGACACACACTCACAGAGACACACAAACACACTCCCAGGGTTTGCCTTCTCTCATGCTGACGAAGAGGGAAGCCCAGCTCTGAGTCACTCCCCTTCTGTTTTTATTCTTCTTCTTTTTTTCTTTTTTTTTCAAATTTACTTTCATGTATCAGCACCCAGAGGAACAAATGATGGGAGATGACAGATTAGAAGAGGAGGAGGGAGAGGGTGGCAAGAAGAGAAGAAGAGTGGGTGGGACAGGGAATAAGAGAGAGAAGGAAAAGTAGCGGGAGTGGGCTGGATGTGCAGGGATCGCAGGTCACTGGGTGTTATGAGTAGGCAGAGAGGGGACCCTGTGGACAAACATATTGAAAAGACTGCCGTCTGCACACATCTATTGTTTGTCCACCTATGCCTGCTTGTCTCCGCCATGTCTATTTTATCTTTCTGAACTCTATTTCACCCCCTCTATCCTGCCCTCTTTGCTTCATCTATCGAGTTTACTGAATTCGTTTGTAATAGAATTACACACACGTGTACGTAGCTGGCTGTATGTCTTCATTCTGTGCTGAATGTCTTGCTCCCTGCAGCTTTCCCCCTTTGACTTTTCATTTTGTTTTTCCTTCTTCCTGCTACTCCTGTTTCAGTTTGCCTGTGGACACAAGACATCCGTTATTCTCTCTGGTCTTTTGTGACCTGCACAGACTTTGCTAATCTCTTTACACGCACTTTTGGAGTCCACCCATCACAGTTCTAGTGCAGAAGCATTATTCTGAAAAATCCCATCATACTGTATTCTCTCTCTTTTTTTATTTTCTACTCTGTTACTGCTTTTTCAGCAACGTGGTTCCAGTGGTGATGCTGATCTGGTTGGGTGTTGGTGCCATTTGAGACCCAACCCACAATTCAATTGGTTTATGAACCAAAACTGTTCTAATATCCCCTGGAAGAAAATCATTGAAGAATCTCTGAACTGGATCTGTGAATTGTTCTGTAAAAGTGTTGCTACCTTTTCAGTGGAAATGCATGAAACTGGATCTAGATTTGGTTCCAGCACCAAATTGGTGGAAAGGAGGCGTTTGTCTTTTGTCTAGTTTTTATTTTGGTAATAAATGTGTAATGCCTCCTTGACTACACTGTTAATAAATCAGAATTGCATTGTGCCTACATAATCTATCTCACTAATCTTGAATACAACAACAGAATACTCATAAGGGTTTTAACTATTGTCTTTCAGACAGCGATAACAGATGACTCTACAGTCCCTAATTACGTTTACAGGCATTAAGATGTGCCTTGTAATGTGACAGACTCCCTCTTGGAAAATTAGTTCATATCCTTGTGAGTAGTGATGCAGTGTAAAACATCTCACTCACGAGTTGATTTAATGCATTTAAAATAAAAATGGTTCGAACAGCAATACACCATAAATAGGACATTATCTTTCAGAGTGTCATGCTGTGATATATAGAGGATTATTGCTATGGTTACAAGCAGGATTTTAATGTCAGAGCTTGTTTTTTGACACACAAAATGTTTTTTAGTTATTTATTTTTTTACTTTTTTTACCCTCTAGTTCAGGGGTCTCAAACTCCAGTCCTCGAGGGCGGCTGTCCTGAAACGTTTCCATGTGTTCCTGTTGTAACACACCTGAATACAATTAGTAGATCATTAGCAACACTCTATAGAACTTGACTCAGGTCAGCGGCCCTCGAAGACTGGAGTTTGAGACCCTTGCTCTAGTTAATCCAACAAAGAAGTTGCAGAGTGTCCTCTGGTGGACAAACCAGTGGATAAATACGGATACTGATAGCGAATATTGACCTATAAATTGGTTGGGATCTACTTGTCCAGTGACACACCCACTACTTTAGCTGAAGAGCATTTTTTGTGCTCTTTGCGAAACACAGCTAGGTGCTATTTTTCCTCAGTTCTTCTGAACTTTGCTTGCCGTTTGTTGCTTAAGTGAACTAGCAATCTGCCACTCATGTGAAGTATGAAATGACTTATTTCTTGATTAGGCTAACAATAAGGTTACAATAGTAACACTAATGTGCTTGCACAACCTTCCTGGGTTTTTTTTTTGTTTGCTTTTTTCTATTTCATCAGCTTTCAGTCTGGATTGACCTGCTCTCTGCACTCAGTCTGCATTTCCTCGATCTCACCGAGGGTTCTGTTTCTGGGAATGTCATTACAATTTAGCATTTACAGTTTCCTTTGTTGCACAGTGTGACTGTTGTGGAGTCGTGTGAGACTGTGTTCCTGTGTGAGAGCTACAGCTAAAGCTGATAGAATAGAATTATAATAGAATTCAACTTTATTGTCATTGCACATGTCACAAGTACAAGGCAACGAAAAGCAGTTTGCATCCATCCAGAAAGTGCTTTAGCAATAATATAGATAGATTACAGAAATGGGTCCGTTATATGTATGGGGGTACTAAATATGAGTCTATTATTGGTATGTTGCAATGTACACGGTATGAAGGTATGTTATGAATATGCTATAACTATAAGTATGTACAGGCTGTAGTGAGTGTACAAACTATGTACGGGCTATGAACAGGATCTAAATATGAAAACTATACAGAAATATGAAATATAAAGCTATAAAGGCTCCAATCTGGAGCTGGTAAACAAACATTTTCGAGCAAGTGGGTTGTGTGCCAAAATAATTGGCAAAATTTGATGGTAACTTTCCAAAAGTATGTCTTAATTCCCTGACTTGTCATCTAGGAGTAAAAATTGCAACTCACCAATATTTTAGTTGATGGAAAAACTCTAATGATATACACCTGCCAGGTTGTGTGCACATGTAATTAAAAGATATCCTCATGACGCTTCCAACAGAGCAATAAGCATCATTGCCTCTCAGTCAAGACGCTCTGGGCTTCTGTGTGGCATTTGAATGTTATTCCTGTGCCATTGTGGTTTCTCTCTGAGCACTGTGGCCTCCTCCCTCAGTCCAAATGCATGTAATTAGTGATTCTAACCTGGCTTTATGTATGAATGTCTGTTTTTCTTTGTTGGGCCTGGTGACTTGTCCATGTATCAGACCAGTGCGGACCATTTGGAATTTCAAATAGTTATAAGAGGAGACCTCGAGTTTAAAACAGGTTTACAGACAAATGTGGGATACAGTCTATGATGATTTTCCTAAATGAAGCCTGAAGGGAAGCAGTGATGGAAGATAGGCTAGGCGGAGCTTTTAACTGTCTGGACTGATTCATAACAGGAGTTAAAATTTATCTGGGGCAGACAACTTCCCTTGGTCCATTTCTTTCTAATTTGCTCTCAATCAAGTGCTGGGTTCTTTTTCCCTCATTGCCTTTGTGTCTCTTATGCTTTATAACTCGACATGCCTCTACCACTTGCCTTTCACCTTGTTATTATTGAGACTAGTTTCTCCTGGCAATTGTAACTTTGGCAACACTGTTACTCAAGGGCTTACCTTGAGTGTATTGCCGTCTATGCCAAACATAGCCAGGAGTCTCTATGGTTTCATTAATAAGCTGTGACATGCTATGCAAACAATCAACCAGCTGTGGTATTAATGGAAGCACCACTCCTAGATTTTTGCCTATAACTTGTACGGGGCTCCATCCATTCATCCATCCATTATAGCCTATAACTTGAACAGGTTGCCAGTCTGTTGCAGGGCTAACACATAGAAACTGAAAATCATTCACTTCTACAGCCAGTTTAGAATCACTTAAGAACCTAACATTGATGTCTTTGGACTGTTGGAGGAACCTGGGGAACCAGGAGAGAACCCACACAGACACGGGGAGAACACATAAACTCTTGTGTGGAGTTTGCATGTGGATTTTAACCTATGACCTTCTTTCTCACAGAGGAACAACGTTCTTTGTTTCAGACAAAACACATCGAACCATTGAACCAATGTGTCACCACAATATATTATTTAATAGGTTTGTGGTCTGGTACTTATATATATAACTCTCAAAACACATTCGTACTACAAACCCAGTCATACAAGCACCGTTTTCAATACCTAAGTGCTTTTAGTCATTCACACACAACGGACGCATGGAGAAAACCCATCGTTCAGTATCTTGCCCGAGGATACTCGGGCATGCAAACTAGAGAAGCTGGGGATTAAACTACTGATGTTCTGATTAGTAGATGACCAACTTTACCTCTTCCGCCGAAGCCGTGCATTTATGTGCAGTTGTTTCATTTCAGCTAGACTTTCTACTGCTGTTTTCCTGCTCATTAACTCACTGTGTGTCTCCCCTCTGGGGTACACATGAAGTGAAGCAAAGAAGCAAACAGACTCCACTAACCACCAGCAGCCTCCTCGAGGTGACAGCAATGTCTTATGTTGCTTTAAGTGCAATAAAAACTTCCTAGTTTTTGTAAGTCAGTCTTAGCTATCAACATGAAACGTCTGAAAGGAATATGCACAACAGAAAACGAGAGAAACCATCAGGAAAAAGCAGCTCTACCTGCAGATGGTCTTTCTGTAGCATAACGTGGCCACGCAGTAAGTTTTACACTTCTATTCAGTGTGCACAGCATAACTGATATGAGGAAGGTTGTTTTAGTCTAAAAGCTGGTGCTCTAGTGCACACGTGACTTCACACGTCATTTGTTTCAGACAGAACCACAAAAAGAGTTGAAAAAAGGTGGCATTCAGAGCTCTTGCTACTGCTGCACTCTTGAAAAAAAGCAACAACCCTTTGACATAAGTCTCTCCATCTCTGTCTTGTGGTGAATGTGTTTTCCATTTAAGAGCTTGGGTCTCGGTAATGACTCATCTATGGTCAGTGGCCTGTCTGTACACACACACACACACACACACACACACACACACACACACACACACACAGTTCCCATTTCTGCTCTCCAATACTGACGCTCTCCAACCATCTGATGTCTAAGCATTTACACATCAGTTGCCATTCGTGTTTCTTTCATGTGTGGGGTCCACATGGGTGCAGTGAGTGTGTGCATATGTTTAATTTCCAGGTATTTGAGTCTGTGATGTGTTCA
Source organism: Haplochromis burtoni (assembly GCF_018398535.1). Taxonomy (NCBI): domain Eukaryota; kingdom Metazoa; phylum Chordata; class Actinopteri; order Cichliformes; family Cichlidae; genus Haplochromis; species Haplochromis burtoni. The sequence goes on along the minus strand of NW_024582521.1, from coordinate 1,278,612 downwards.
CTGGCCTTTGTTTTTGTGTCTCACTTACCTTTCTTGGCATCACTAGGCCTGAGCTCTCCTCAACAGTGGTATACTACTTCACTTTGAATTTATGCTGAGCAGCTTCATTAAACTCTAATGGATTTTCCTACCTCATAGTTTGCATTAGACCCAGAGCGCTGAATTCAAAGAAGTACAATACTGGTGCCATAGAGTTATGTATTTTAAATACAGTTTGAATAAGCTGTGTGGAACTTTGTGTGTGACTCAAATCTGTAATATCATTGTGGATTTACCTTTGTTGCCTAAAATTGAAGCCTCTGTTTCTCTTTCTGTCCTTCTTCCTCTCTCAGTGTCGGATGTTGTGCAAGGATGTGTCAGCTGACACCATGTATGACGTTCTCCATGACATTGAATACAGAAAGAAGTGGGACACAAATGTCATTGAGACCTTCGATATTGGGAAGCTTACGGTCAATGCGGACGTTGGTTACTACTCATGTATGTTGCACCATCGCATGTAAACGCATGTAAATTGCCTTCAGGTACAGATTGTTCTGTGATGTTTTGTTCACCTGACTTCTCTTGTTTGTTTACAGGGAAGTGCCCAAAGCCACTTCGGAACCGTGACGTCATCACGCTCCGCTCCTGGCTGCCAATAGGAAAAGATTACATCATCATGAACTACTCTATCAAACATGCCGTAAGTAAAGATAAAAAGGAATGCTAATGGGAACATATCTCAGTATGAACTGGGTGAATACTGCTGTGCAAAAGTCTTGAGTCATCTCGCATTGTGTGCGTGTGCCAGGAGAGGCTTCTCTACCTGGCACGAAGTGAAACTGCTCGTTAAGCTCTTATCTAGCAGGTACTGCTCCTTCCCTGCATAACGGATCACAGTGAACTATAAACAACAGTCTGAGTCATAAAGAGGTCATCATGCAGTATTCTATCATATGCAAACTTATATTATTAAAAGATTATACTGACTACTAAGTACAATTTTCTATTGACAGAAATAAAGTGTATAAGGCGAAAGCAGAGTTTGTACTGTTCTAATGAGCGTGAACATCAATATTTAGAACCGCTTTAATTCTTCCACACAGCCTGAACTCTTGTACGCGAGCTTTCTTTCAATTTCTTTAAGCAGCTCTGAGGAATAGTTCCTCAGGCTTTCTTTAAGGAAGTTCAAAGCTCTTCTTTTTCAAAGGTTTCTTCTTGTTATGAGTAGACACAGTACAGGGTCATCCCTTGAGTTATGTGAGTGATTTATAGGCTCAATAAGTGTTAAGTGGCTCAATAAACAACAACAAAAAGAAACATTCCTCCAAAAATGGTCAGGTACAAGGATTGAACTGATGAGTGAAAAAGCAGCCAAATAAAAACCTCTGAAATGAGGAGTGACTTGAGGCTTTTGCACAGTGCTGTATATTGGCGAGCTGAAATGAAGTGGTCCTCTTTAGCAAGTTGAACAGGCCCCGTTTTTTTTTCTAAGGGAACATTTCACCGCTCTGTGTCGGTGATTTAAAGTAGCAATAGACAAGTTTTCTGCATTTAAATTGGTTCCTTATGAGCTGCACTTTCACAGCGTAGCTTTGTCTGCCACTGAGTATGAAATCTATCCGGGAAAATGGAGGCTTAATTTAGAGCACAAAATAATCTGACTGCAGTCGGTCCCAGAGAGGTTGATAACACGCGCTTCCTGCTGATTTTCACATGAACAAGAACCTGCAACAACTGTTGTATTTCATTTTTGTGTTCAAAAAAACAAAAACATGACACCTACTTTCCCAAAAGCCTTTCTGTCTGCTTGCAGACTTCATAAAATGCATCCCAGTGCCATGTTGCTGGAAGTTGCTCAGCTCAGAAAACAGGAACGCGATCCAGTCTCCAGAAGTACTTCCCCTACCACACGCTCTATTGCTCTCTTTACTTACACAGCAACAGTTTAGCTTAGCACCTTTCCAAAGACCATGCTCTATCATATTGTCTGCCCCTGATGCTTTCACCTGAAACAATGATAGATGATAGAAGAACATATTGTGTTTTAAGCTCAGCTTTTCCGAGCATGCCTTTTCAAGAACTTGAATAATCTAGACACTATAAAGCTGTAAAAACCATCAGTTGATTCGAGCACACTGAGAGGATGTGAGTAACTTTCAGTTTGGCCTGAAACCTCAGCTTTTCGTTGGCTTTATATCTGCTTGTGCTGATCACCTGTTGCTAGTTGTGTCCTGCACTCATTAACCTGCCACTTGTTTTCTGGTTTATCTGATTGACTGGCTTGTAAAATGTGTAGAAAACTTAAAAAGACTAAGAAAAAGAAGCAAATCCTTGAGAAGGTGAAACAAAGTAAAACAACAATTCAACACTTTCAGTGATGTCGCTCTCACTGTCTTCGTGTCCGTCAGCCTTTTGTGTGTATCATGGGTTTCCATGTCTTTTGTCTTTATTCCTTTTGTCTGTCCTCTGGTGTCCTTGTTCACTCTTTTGTCTCCTCTCTGCTTTTCATTCTAACTTTTGCTCACCAGTACAGTGTTTGCAGAAGGATAAGGCCTCTCATATGACCGTGAGCTGTTGACTTCCACCCCGCCTTCCGCATTCCTGCATCAATTTGAACTTCTGAACACAACAAATTGTGTGTCGGTTTACGTTTGTGGTCAGCCAAGGCTGATCTTGATAATGGGAAAAACTCGAGAGCTCGACTTCCTGGAGTTTGGCTTCAGGGGAAACTTATGAGCGGCGTGTTAGCGCATCCATCAGCGGGACATGGTTCACTTATGCTGTTTCTTATCCTACAATCGCTGTTCAGCTTTTTCACCAATCATAACAGGAGCCATGAATTATTTTCAGTTCTTTAATCATACATTTCCGAGGCTTTTTAACAGTCTGCTTTTGCAATCCATCTGTCATGTAACTATGGTTAGCGCTGCTGTTAAGCGTACCATTGTGTTGAGTGCTATAGAGTCCGATATGTATTTGCATGAAAACCCTATGCAAATATTTATAATGGCAAAGGCTTAATAACTTCTAATGGCTTCTAATGACTGCTTTGTTTGCTGAGCCATTTTTTTTTTCCACAGTGGAGTTACAGATCCAGACACAACAGTGCTGATCCACTGACTCATTCTCATTGTAACTATATCCTTTGTGCCCAGCAGCTAATTAAGGACTCATGTGATCCCTGTCATCTGTCTCCATCACGAGGACATAGTATTTTGCATTATAGTTCACTTCATAATATTTAGCTTGAATTGAACCAGATTTGATTTACCGTGTGAATATTGGCATAGAGATTAATTATACGCTCACTGGCCACTACATTAGTTACACTTTTGCTTGCAGAACTGCCATAATTCTTCATTTGAGCACAGTGAACTCATTGTCATGTTCAAGAAACCTGTTTGACATGTATTTGTATTTTATCCTGCTGCAATCAGCCATAAGAAAATTAGTACGGTCATACAGGGCTCTAGACTAACTTTTTGCCACGGTCGCACTGGTGCGCCTAACTTTTTTTCTTAGGTGTACCAGCACAAACGTTAGGTGCATCCAAATTATTCAACCACATCGCTTAACACCGCAGTTTTACATGCTCACTAAAAAAAAAAAAGGTGCTGTCCATGCAGACAATAATGATTTGTAAATGATTAACTAACAATCTTGTCAACACAAAGTTCTTTATTTGGAGCGCATTTCTATAAGAAAGATAAGTTACTGAAAAAGTGCTTGTGCTTAAAGTGCTGAGCTAAGCTGAAATTTAAATTTAAAACATCTCAAGATAAGTGAATAAAAAACCCCTCTAAATTAAAAGTGCCTCAAAGGCTTCAAACTGAACATCCCAAAATCTGAACATCCCAACAGCTTGATATCTTATGGACTATCCTCCATTGCAGTCACATGCCTCTCAGATGACCAACTCATGTAACTTGGCCTTTTTCATTTTTTCACTTTTTTTTTTCAATGTGTCTGGGATGACACCTATAAACTGGGCACATGTGACATCATTACTGTATGTGGAGTTTACGTTCAAGCCATTTTTCTTGTGAAGAATTATTTCGGACTTGAACTTAGTGAACGGAACTTCTTCTTTGGGAATATTGTAGGCGATGTTAAAATTAATCATCATCTTGGCCTCTTCTGATGACCTGTTTGCTGCTGCCTGCACACAAGTCATCAGAGCGGCAGTCCCCTCTCCTCACTCCCACTGAAAGGCAGTGGGGAGAGGGGACACTTTGGCAGTGCATTTATTGCTGCATATAATGTGTTTTCTATATACACTGTGCTTTTTCAGCGTTTCAAATCGAAACGTATTAGCACCTGTCACAAATGCAGTACTGCCGGCCATAGTCTTCCCACACTCACGACAGTAAATGCAGTGCAACATGTTGTCAGCTTTACTGTATCTTAGCCAGGGAAAGTGGTCAAGCCGCTCTCTTCGAAATGTATACGCTTTCCCCCTTTTACTTTCAGTGGGCTCTGGCTCAAAGTCGATCGTATGTGGCTCATTACCTGATGCCGTCTCCGGACCAGTGTTAGACATAACCTGAGAGGCTGATGGCTCCGTCAGAGCACTGGCTATGAATTTTGGATGGATCAGGCCTTAACTTAACGAAAAAGTTCGTTAAGTTAAGAAGTGGGAAAGAAGTTCTACTCGAAAGGCTGGTCGCACCTTGGAACTAGGATTTTTTTGTAGTCGCACCACTGAAAAATTATGTCTCATGTGCAACCACATCGGTCGCACTCTAGAACCCTGTCACAAAGGAATAGTCCCTGGTGAGGTCTTCTGCAGTAGTATCCCATCTACGTTAAGGTTTGATGTGTTGTGCGTTCAGAGACGCTCTTCTGCATACCTTGGTTGTACCCAGTGCTTATTTGATTGATCAGTTCAAAGCAGTCTGACCACTTCACTGTGACCTCTGACGTCAACATGGCATTTTTGCTCAGTGTTCTCTGTAAACCTGAGAGATGGTTTTGTATGGTAAAAATCTCAGCAGAGCAGCAGTATCTGAAATACTCAGACCTCTCTTTCTGATGCTCAGTTTGGACTTCAGCTGGTCGTCTTGATTATGTCTACATGACTAATTGCACTGATTTGCTGCCATGTGATTGGTTGATTTGATATTTGTATTAACGAAGAGTTGAAGAAGTGTACCACATAAAGTGGTTGGCGAGCGTATAGTGATATATTAAAAATGATTAATTTTGTCCAAAGTTTAATTATCGTGTTGTTGTTCAGCTGATTGCTCATCAAGTGCTCGAGTCCTGAGATGATCAGTTTCCTGGTGTGCTGGGTGTTTTTGAACACATGGCTTAGTCGTGATTAATGTTTCAGATTTAGTGAAGTCTAAAAGAAAATCAAGAAGATTACATTAGCTCAGAGCGTGAGAATTCCCTATCCCGGAAACCTGCAGATGATTTACAAAAGTTCACATTGCAGAGATTTCTTCTGCCAATACAAGGTAGTGTGTTAAGTGTAGAAGCCAAAAATATGAGTCAAATAGCAGAGAAAAGATAAAGCAGATGTCTTAGCTGACTGCTGCTGTCTGTTCTTCTTGAGTGCTCTGCAGTGTCCCTCTCCTAATTAGTGCAGACTAACCAGTAGTGGACTCCCTAATCATTAATAATAACCTTGGATATACTGTTAGAGTCTAAGGAGCTAAAAGGGAAATAGTGGGCTGCATGCAGCTTTGCTTTTTTTATTTACAGAGTGGTGTGGACTGGATTTGCATCAGAAGTCTGACTATGAAGCTGAAAATCAGTTTGACTGGCAGCTTAAAAGCACAAAGCTCTTGAATGTCTACTCTGCCTTCTACAGATCTCACAAAAAAAAAGAATCTAGTGGGGTCCTCGTCCTGTTTGTTTACACTTTGGCCTCTCTGTGCTGTTTCCACAGAAATACCCACCTAAAAAGGACATGGTACGTGCAGTTTCCATTCAGACTGGCTACATGATCCAGAGCCAGGGACCTAATAACTGTACCCTCACTTACATGGCCCAGGTGGATCCACGAGGTAACTATCACTCACAGTCACACACACACACACACACACACACACACACACACACACACACACAGAAAAGTATTCTGCACACAAGGACAAAATCAAACAGAGCACACACAGGAAGAGCAAAACACTCACCTAGGTACTTAACTCTGCGTTCTATGAATTATTCATTGCCCTGCCTTTATGTCAAAATGTGTCACCATAGCAACCATATGAAGGACAGTCTATCTCACCTCTCTCGCGTGCTCTCTCACTCACTACTCTTCACTCTGCTTTTTTGTCTAGCATTTAATGTCCTCCTCTTATTCTCTATTTACTTCACTTTCTAACTGCTGATCACATACAAGCAAGTGCCGATTGTGTAACTCTTTTTATTTATCCGTTGCTAATGCGTGTGTTTGTGTGCATGTATGAGAGAGAGCCATACGGGCGCAGTGAGTAGTTACTAAGCCTTGCTTTGATCCTGGTAATATGAAATAAAACAGACTCTCTGTCACACTCCAACTTTTACCCATGATGCTTTGCTCACCCCCACTCTCTTTACAGGTTCGCTACCCAAGTGGGTTGTCAACAAGTCTTCCCACTTCCTTGCTCCATGCGTAAGTAATATGTGCAGATTAACAAAGATCCTGTGAGTGTGTTTGACTGTGTGATAATCTGCACTTCCACTCAGCACAGTGCCGGTCAGCATGAGAAAATACGCAGACCTTATAGTTTACTGCTTTTCTGAGGGCATCTGCTGTATATGTTTATTAAAATAGGGCAATGATTCTCTAGAGAGCATGCTGTGATGGAGGATTCCTCAGAGATGATATCAGGGAAAGAAGGCATCTAGTGAAGACAGTGAATAAAAACATTAGGCATTTTAGAGTTTTTAGAGATTTGCTTTCCATTCATATGTCAAAAAAAGCATTTCACATTGTGACTTTAATCAATAGTCTGCATTTTATCAAAGCTTTTAAAAAATATGGATCTAATTATTCATATTAAGAGAGGGTCAGAATATCAATATGGGATTTGGACAGTAACACTTTTTTTTTTGCAGTTTTCCTTTGATCCACCAGCACGGGGGCTTTTAAATCCAACAATCAAGACATGATTGAAGTGCAGTTTTTTTTTAATTCTTTCATACGTATGATTCCATTTTCAAAGCCTCAAAAATAATCAGACAATTGACCGAAGAGCAGATTTTTGATCAGATGAGGGCTGTTTCTCATTATTCCATGACAAATTAAGCAAATAAAATACCTCTATTTATTTCCAAGTGTTGGCTGGTTGCTATACACTGAGGCTCTCAAAATAAAGTCCAAAGAGATAACCGTGCCAGTGGCTGAATCAACAATCTGTTGAATTCTTAAAAAGAAGGAATGCACTGAGCAGCTCAACAACATGGTTAAGAAAAACAGCTTCATAACGTCTAACTAAGTCAAGGACAATGTAAATACAGAGAGTTTACAACAAGGTGCAAACCACTGATATGCTATGGCATGGGCGTGCTTGACTGCTGACAGAAGCAGTAGCATGGATTGTGAAGCCTTACAGAACAGACGTGGGATATTCTTCAGTGGCAACAAGCAGCAGCTGAATGTGGTGGCAGTAAAGGAAACAGTTAATGCAATACTTTTGCTAACCTTGAATTAAAGCTGAAAGTCTGAAAGTCGGCACTTTTCTCAGATACTGCTGAAGTGCAGATCCGATTCATCATTTTTGATTTGAAATCCACCGAGATGGTGCACAGAGGCTAAATCAATTCATTGTCAAAATACTGCAGGCCTTACAGTATATAGTATTGCTTTCCTTTTTGGTAGATATATTTTTATTAAAACATGCGGCTGCCCTTAAGCGAGAGTGGTTGCAGCGAAGAAGATATATGCAAATCATAGGATTATCTAATAGTTAAAAGAAAAATTGCTGAGTGATGTACATTGAATAAATACACAATTGCTTCTTTTTGCCTTTTTAGCTTTTAATTTTTTTGGTCTCTGCAGCTACAAAGATATCCAGATATATTCTGGATGATTGTCTTGCCATGCACTGGGTGCTGCTGTAACTTCCTGGACCATTGTTTTTGTATGAGACACGTTGCTCTGTGTTTTTTACCCTTAAAAAGCATACAGGCATGTTGTTTCTGGCATTAAGTACTATCAGACATGTGTGAAGCTCCCTTGTTTGGTTCTGATATTTGGAAAAAAGAAACTCTCTGTTCTTGTGGCTCTGAACAAGATCTCCTCCCTCTTTTTACCCTTGCCCATGTTTATAGATTCCTCCATCTCTCACAGCTTCCCTTCTGTCTCCCTTTATCCTGTCACTCATCCATCTTCATCTCTATTTTTGTATGGGTGCTATTTCTGTCCTCTGGATTTTTCATCTCTGTTGAGTTCAGCCTGTTCTTCCTTATAGAATATTGATCAAGCATCTGTGTCGGCCAAGCTTTCTGCTGGAAATACTTTCTTTCTATCACTGCCATCATTTCTCATAAATCACATGTTGTTGTTGTTTCTTTTGTTGTTTGTTGTTGTTTGTTCTTTCCAGGCCATGAAGAAGATCTGCAAAGCCTGTGTGAAGTATCCAGAGTGGAAGCAGAGACATAACCCTGCCTTCAAGCCGTGGCTTTACCCAGAACAGACTACATTGCCCAGCATCCCGCTCTCTGAGCTCAGCATCCAGCGGGCAGAGAGCCTGGAGAATATTGATGAGAGCTCCCTGGCTGAGGCCCATGAAAGAGAAGACAGCGACTGACACACACACATTCACAAGCAGCACACACACTCATACGTTCAAGCAGGGATGGAGAAATGCCTGTAACATGCATCATGACATGTATGTGTATGTGGTTCTATTTGTAAGTATGTGTAAACATACACACATACATACAGGTACTTGTATCAATATTGTACATGCATAGTGCATATGCAGGCATATCAGTAGGCACATATAGGTAAGCATTCATGCAGACGGACAGTCACACGTTAACTTGCGCAATGTGAGAACACAAACTCACAACATACAACAGCTTCACTCAAACTAAATTTCGAGAACTTTTAGCCTAGTCGGTTTTCTAATTGGGACCTATGCAGGTCATTGCAGCTGAATATGTTTTCAGTAAGATTTCATGTCAGAATGTTTACAGACTAACCTGACAGTGCGCCTTCTGCTGTCATTCAAAATATGACTGAATTATTAGAATTAAACTGCCCTCTTTTAGCCACCAGTCACACACTTCAGCGCAAGATTACACATTTATGCTACACTAATGCCTTCACATGTGTACACCCTCTCCCCCCTATCATCGTCTTTCGGTCCAATGTTATGTGCCTCCATCACATTTTGTAAGCACATGATAAATATGCAGGTGTGCAGAAGGCAGCTGGAAAACCCACCCCAACCTGCATCCACGTCTATCTTACATACACGCACACACTCACGCGCGCATTCAACACTCACACGTACTGTCTGATCCTCTGTTCCAGAGATGGATGAATGTATGTAGAAATTCAAGATTAAATACAGATTCCTACAGAGGTTTTCAAATTTCACTGGTGATCCGAGTATTTTTTTCTCTGTGTTTGTGTGTCTGTTTGGTGCCGAACTCGCCTCGGGTTGGCGGCTGATGTCGCCTGCAGGTTTGCATAGTTGGAGTGATGCTGAAAGAATTTAAAGAATCACCACCCAATCAACTGGTGGCTCTGCTCCCATTCACACAATCTGCCGGGAGACGTGCACACAAAACCGACGTGCCGCGATTAGAAGGGGAGAAACACCACGTCACGCAGCCTGCACGCGCCGCGTCCAACGTTTGCATATTTGAAGCGTATGTGCGCGCTCACTGGCCCAGATCAGGATTAGGAATCCCCTCAATCTGTTGGCATGGCAACTCTGAAATCGACTCAGCACTAAAAAAGAGATGCAGAGTGACAGGAGCTCGCGTGTTACAGAGGAAGTGATTTGATTTATTGAAGGGTGTCCTTGTGATGAGCTAATTAAATGACAGAAGAAGGAGCTTGATATTACTCTTAGCACAGCAGCTGAGCAAACCATAGTGCCGCAGTGAGAGGAGCGAAGCGGTGAACTTTTTATGTAACACCGTGGCCGTGTTACTTGTGCATCTTCCTCTTTATCTGTTCCTTTTTTTTTTAATACAACATCCGCCTCTGCATATGCGTTGCCTAATAAAGTATGAATGATGGAGGAAAGTGTATATGAGAAATAGTCAGAGACACACAATGTGTAAACAGCGCTTGTGCTCCTCCTTTTGTTTTGTGTTGTTTTTCATACAGCTGTATTGACTGTTTGCCCTTATGACCATCCATCCATCCTCGCAGTCTTAATGAGGCCTCTGGCACAGCCATCACATTATATGCATGTGTGTGTCAGAGGAAAGGGCTGCATATGCACAACTGCATGTCTCAGTGGCATCCCTGTATTGTCTTCCACCCGCCTCTGCAGCAGGAGGAGACGTTTAAGCAGCATGACGGCGGGCAACGTCTCCCTGTGTGTGCGTTTTCTGCATATGTGTCACACTGCCACCCCCACAGCAACCCGGCCCACCGGGGCTGATAGCCTGGTGATGACTCATCACCTCCCCACCCCCTCTTCAACTCCTCGCCATCGTTCGCTGTCTCTTCTATTCTCCCCTTCTCTCCTCCTCAATTTCTGCTCTTCTCTGCCCTGTTTCTCCTCTTCCCTTACCCCCCTCTTTTCTCCCTGTCATCTATCCTTTGATCTTCTCCTCATCCAGACTTCTTTGTTTTCTTTGAGCCTCCTCTGTGCGTCATTCTTTTCCCCTTCCTCCTTCCCCTCTTCTCTTCTTCCTTTCCATCTCTGCTCTTCTTCCTTTGCTGCTCTTACCTCCACTCTTCTTATTTTCTCCTTCTCCTTTATCTCACCCATTTGTTCTCCTTCATTTGTTCCCATCCTATCCTGGTCTGCTCCCAGCTCGCCCATTTATCACTTGTTTCTGCTGTTTTCTTCTCTTAACAACACTTACTATCTTTTTCTCCCCTTTTTGTCCCTGTTTCTTTCCATGTCCTATCCTCTGGCTAACCTTTCCAGTTAAGTCCCCCCCGCTGTATCCTTACGGTAGATCCTAATTGGAATGAGTAACAGGCTCCCACATCAGTGACTTGTTGGCTCAGTCTGGCTCCTGAAGACTAAGATGTATTACCCTTTTTGCTCATCCACCCCCTGAGTGATGGGGCCTCTCCTATGACTCTCCCAGCACACTTAAACAACAAGTGACACACAGGCACAGAGAGATGCACACACACCTAGATAACAGTAGTATTAAAGGTTTGACAGAGCTTAACATGTGACCTTTTTTTGTTCACGTAACCTCCCAGCGTGATGTGTTTTGCTCATGGAGCCAACTGGGGCATCATGATTTATGATGAGAATGTAATGCCTCCCACCCTTATCTCGTGAATCTTGCTAAAAATGGAACCACTGGGATCATCTTTAATAATTTAAGCCTGAGTTAGATTCTCTTCCTGCTTTAAACATGGTTTCCTCTTTTCTATTTATAAGAAAATAAATGTTTAAGTTCAATATCTTGTGTTGATTGGTTGCCCCCTGCTGGTTTGTCTGAGTTCTACAATCGTAGTTAAATTTTTTTTAAATCAAATCTGTTCAAATATATTTCTGTTTATAAACGCAGTAACCTATTTATAATATTAAACCCAGAAACACAACCTAGTGGAGCCGTACACTGGACAGAAACCTGTACAAATAAATATTACTTAAATATTACTGGTTATAATACTTGTCATTTGTTTATTTGGTATTTATTTTGTTTGTTTATTGATGCCCCCCCCCCCCAACCCAGAAAAAAAGTATAATAAAAATACAGTGTAAAATTTTATTAGCAGTCCCATTGAGGGTTATGGGGATGGTTTTAGTTCTCCAAAACACGCCGACTTTAAGTAGAGTATTTGCAACAGCAGAAGTTGAAGAAATACCACTGCTCAGTCTTTTTTTTTCTTTTTTGGTATTGTATGTAAAAAGTAAGCGGTGTATGGGGAACGTGGATGAAAACTAACTGGGTTGTCCAGTCTTTCTCGATGGTCACATGACGGTCTTACGGAAATTCTTCGACAGTAAAATTATCCGCGTTAAGGCAGAAAGGACAAAGGTGTAGCCTTCAAAGTAAAACAAACAGTCGGCTAAACTCGCCGCGGGTCTGTTTATTTTGAAAGGAAAGCACTTCCTTCACTTGCACGTAAGTGCGGATGCATGCGCGTAGCCGCTGTTGCTCTTCAACAGTGAGAAAAAAATAAAGTGTTATTCGCTGTTCGGCGTCGCAGTTGTGTCTTCTAATCCTACCTCAAAGGCAAACCCACTCCTGGCGTGTCTCAGTGACACGGACACTGACGACTGGAAAGGGTGAGTGGATAACAGGAATTTAAAAACTATTTTTTCCTCCAGCACAAGAGAAACTTTCCTCGAGCCACTGCTTAGAGGAGAAACGTGAACTCAGCGCTTTTAAACGCACTCACTGTGAGGGGGTCCACACTAAAAAAAATGTTGCTGAGGTTATTTTTAGGCGCAGACTGTTAGCTCTGAATTTATTACTCAGCGACGCATGAACCTATTCTTTTTTCCAATGTGCTTCAGCGACTGTGTCCACTTCTGTTTTTAGAAGTAGACTAATTAATGAAGAAGAGTTTGATTGGATTAATGTGACCTCTTTAGCGGTTTTCCCAGACTGCTCTATTTTTTTTCTCTGGTAAAAGCGAACTTGCCTACGACGGGACTGTTTATCCCCAGTGGAATTCATTATTTCTAATCTGGGCTCCATTACACGGATGGTTTTAAGATGAAATCAGTTGTTTATAGATGGAGTAACTGGTTCCCAGCTTGAGACGAAGGAAGCATCTATAGAAATTCTCAGAGCTGTGTACGTAATGGAGCAGGTGGATTTTTGTGACAGGTGATCATGCAGGCTTATTAGTACAGCAGATCCCGTAGTTGCACAGTAGTTGCGGAAGATTTCTTAAACAGCTTATTTCTGCTTTTTTTTTCTCTCTCTCACAAACGGACAAGAGTCACCTTATGAACAGAAGTTCATAAGGTTTGATCAATAGTGAAACTGTAAACGTGTTGGCAGATAAGTTATTAAGAACTACAGACGTATGCTTTTCCTGTTCCTTTGAAATAATTTCCCTTTTGATACAAATGTGCTCCGTGTGATTTACATTGAAAGGTTAATAACATTTGCCTGTGGGTTCAGGGCTTTAAAATAGATTGCATTTTTGCATGACTGATTTGATCAGTAGACCCTTAAAGTTGGTGAATACAAATTTTTAAGTAGTTTTTTTTCTTTCTTCTTTTTGTTTTGCTTTTTTCTTGCTGAGGAAGAAGTTCTTCAACCATGAAAAACGATGTTCCTCTTCGTTGTGGTTCACTAGATATGATTGTGCTGCAGAAGCCTCCTAGTTGCAAAACTGTAAAGTAAATAAAAGTCAGTCATTTTTATCACTGCCATATCAAAGATTGAGCAAGGCACTTCGTCTTACCATGGAAAGCAGATACCGATTTATCGCTCTGAAGGGCAAGCCAAAAAAAATCCACCCATTAAATGTCATTTTTTGCAGACTGGCAAAAATCGCTATCAGACAGTATCATGGCCCTACTTATTGGTCCTGCAGTGAAATGGGAAATAACTAAGTATGTGGCTGTCTGCTTGGGCTTTCCTGTGCATGCTGAGCATCACATACTGTAATATTAAAAGATGCATATCAAGACGCAAATACACATCTGTCTGTCTCTATAAAATGTGCCTTCTATCACACAACGGGAAGTCTGGAATAAGCCACGGCTTGCAAATCATAGTCAGAAGTTTTAACTTAGCAAGATTTCTTTAGAGGAAACCGTTATTGGCACTTATGTCATGTTTGAGATGCAGTGTCGGTTAATATCTCTCATCGTCTTTCTTTATCCACTTGTGTCATCAGCTTTTGTGCCTTTTTTTTTCTCCTCTCTGTCTCACTCGCACACATGATTGTTTGCTTCTGAATAACCCTGAAACGAGGTGAGAGGACACTGACCTTGGCAGACAACTGAGCGTTTCATATTTTAAGGTTTTGAAAGTGTACAACAAACAGCTGTCTACACCGGACTGAAATTAGAAATCTGCAGCCTTAAATGAATCCCTCTAATTTCAGCCAAATTTTGGCTGGCAGTCCAAACAGTGCTGGGAGTCTGCTTTAGTCAAAGGAGCTGCTTGAATAAATGCAGTAGGCAGGAGAATTCACATTTACTGACTTGTTGTTGTGTTTTGTTTTGTTTTTATCAGAAGGCTGCTTAAAAATTACAGCTTCAGGTTTGATTTGATTTAAATGAAGGTTAGCCTAATAGCATCAGGAGACTCTTGTTCATGCTAACTAAAAAAAAAAAATCCCATCAACTTAACTTTTGTTTCACTTCTTACTTTTCATCTGAGATCTTTATAAACTTAACAGTGAACTGCCTGAGTGTAGTGTAGTGACTACCTGACGAGCAAAAGATCCCCAGTCCTTGACTGGGAGGAGGCACAAATCCCTGAGAGGGGAGCTTCAACTTCGCCAATACAAATATGTGGATCCCTCTGCTGTGATGACCCCTGAGGGTTTAGTTTAGTTGCACCTCGTGAGGTAGAGCAGGTCCTCTATTATCAGGTTGCTCTCCGATTTATTTAGTCCCAGAGGAAATTATCTGAAAAATTTCCTCTGGGACTAAATACATTAATAATATGTTCTGATTCTGATGATTGATTCTAATTCATCAGAGTATGAATGTGTGTGAATGTTAGATAGGAAGCACTTAGATATAGAAAAACATGCTTGTGTGAATAGGTGTAATTGGGTGAATGAGCCATGTTGTATAAAGTGCTTGAGCAGAAAATTGCTATATAAGAACCAGTCCATTTACTATTTACCATTTTCGACAGGCCTTAATCATTTGGCTAAACGTGCCTGGGTCGAGTCTACACATTGCGCAGTTTTTATCTTTTCCTGTTGTCAAACAGTGCGTGTGATTTTTACATAGTGGCTGCCTGTGTCTTACACACACTGATTTAATTTTGATTGTGCTTTACTTCAGATAACTTTGGTGCAATTCTTAGGCTAAATATAATAGTTTGGTTAGGTTGGGTTGCCGTGGGAAACCTTCTGAAATGTTGCAGCCCTGGGAGTAAGGGGTAAGTGTGTGTGTGTGCATGTGTGCGTGCACACATAAGGTTATTCACTAGAGGACATTGTTAAGATGCATTGCTGTGCTGGCTGCACTGAGTCACTATTCAGTCCTAATTGAAAGTGGGCTGAAAGCAGCAGTGTGTCTGGTGATGGGTATCTGACTCATGTCTCTTGTATATGCTGTGTTTTTCAGCAGCTCCTATAAGGACGACATCCGTCTAAAACTCTGGAGATTAAATGAAGAGTTGAGGCAGTGCAAATCGTTAAAAGCTGGTATATTGAGCAGCAGCCGTAGAGCAAGCAGCTTCATTCTTTACCACCTGATCTGAAAGATCAGACAGTGTTACAGTGAGAAATTAATTATGGACTTAGTCATTAAGTCCATTAAGGTGAATGCAGATTTGCTCCATGTTAACTGCATGTATTGTATTATGTTTTTGAGTTAGATCTCACTGTAGATTGTAGGGACTTTAAAAAAAAAAAAAAAAAAAAGTAATCTTGGCCTGTTCTCCACAGACTTGCTTTTCAGTCTTAATCTAGGAAACAAGGGAAGAGGAAGAGAGAAGGAAACTATGAGTCCCAAAGGACATTGACCAGCATCTAATGGATGATGTTGTAGTTACTCTTGTATAATATGTTTCTCATTAGTTTTTGTTTTTAGTACACCAAATTGGACACGTTCTATATTTCTCAAACACATCATGGACATTTCTGTACTGATGTACATGGATACTGTGGATAACAGTAATGATACTTTGTGTTATGGCCTTTTTCCATACACAGTATGAGTAGAAAGGAATAGAAGTTTTGAAGTTGTACTGATTGTACTGGTTTTGTAGACAAAGGAATATGATATTTGGATTGTATATCGATCTGATCTTGACTAGTGTGATGGTGACAACAGCTTATCTATTGAACCATCTATTTAATTCAGTCCTCTGCTGGCTAAGCCAAAAGTCATCAGTAGTTATTAATAGGTAATCTGATCTTGCATTGAGAAAACTAACAGGTGGTATTTCAGAGTAACAGTACCAGCAGCTTTATTTTAATCTTTGCCCTACTGTAGTTTGTGGCTTTACTGTGGTCAACTGGCTCAACTGAAGCGTTCAGATGACTTTGTTTTCTTTTTTGACAGCTCCTTTCGCTCTGTGGCACTGTCTCGTAGGTTCTAACAGTTGTATCACTTATTGGGAGTTTTCATTGCACTCACTGTAGCATAGTGTCTGTTGATCAACTCGATTGATAGAATTTCACTTCACCTCTTTCATGTCAGTTTCAGTCCACATGCGATACAAATGTGTATGTGTGTGTGGAGTTGTATTATCAGTAAGACTGAAAGCAGAAAAAGGAGAAACTGGGACAACTTTAGTAGTGATTTTAAGCTGAAATGAGACTAGAGCAAAAAAATATGATAAACAGAAAATATTTGATGTTGACCTGTATGCTTCGGTGACGAATGTAGCTCATTCATTAAATGCTGGTATCAGATCTGTGCTCAACATCTGCAGGTACCCTAAGACAGGGCACTGCTAACCTAACAAAAGTAGGAAAAAGTGGATTGATGCATTGCTACTAATTGTATCAACTGATGTTATCCATTTGGAGGGATAGCTCCTCACCACCATGTAATCCCCATAAGTGCCTTTGAAATAAAGTGACAGTTAAATGCTGTTAAGGTATGCTTTGGTTGGGCTGTTTGGCTGTAATTCAGCAGAGTTGTTAATGCTCATGCCAGGACCAGCTGTCCTGCTACCAGATGTTTGGGGTTGGCCTGTATCTTTGGGTTTAGAAGAATTCCCACTTGTTGGAAGGCTTTTGTTGTTGGCAGGCTTAGGAAGTGTCAGCTTGACCCCGTCGACTCTTCTCTCTGTTCCTCCTATGCTACTCTGCCCACCCCTTCAGGATAACACGAACAGTTACACAGGAGACTGACTTTTGGTAAATTCTGGATTTTTTTTTTTTAAATATTGGTAAGTTCAGGAATTATACAAATGCCAACTCTGTTAATAGTCTTCAGCATTATTAGAAAACATTTCCTTTTGACCCCTGAGAGAAATGGCATAAAAGAAATTGTGACTTGTGTAACACCAAACCAAAGTGTAGTGGTTTAAGAGTGATCATCTAGATTGTAATACATCCCTAATTTGTAAACACCACCAGTGGGTTGAAATAACATTACTTCATAGTATGCCACATATCAGGTCATCATAATCTGGTATCCTTTGCACCTTAAAAAACTGCTTAACATTATTCATAACACAACCATTGCCTGTATGTCAGATATACATTTACGTATATGTTTGCTTCCACGTTATGGGGATTTAATCTGTTGTGATTGCATATGTCCACTTAAATAGTTTAAAATTTACAACATGACCATATTGCAGGGGTCCGTGTGTTGATGTGATGGTATTGCTGATTACATCATTGTTTGCTTAGTTCATGGTCCAGATTTTGACCAACAGTCATTTTGAATATCTGTGAAATATACTGATATTTATCAGTATCACTATTTAAAATATTTAGTTTGTTCAAAAAGTTTGTGTCAAGTCCAAGTTTATTTCTATAGTACATTTTAAACAGCCTCAAAGTGCCATACAAGTTCTACAAAATATACACATAAATGTAACAACACTGAATCAGCAATAAATGTACAGTAAAACTCAAAAGAAGCAAGTAAGACTGCGTTTGCATAATAAAAGCTAGGATACTCTGCTCAACTAGACCTGAAAGCAAGAGAGTGGGCAGCTCTTATGTAAAGAGGTAAGTTGTTCCAAAAATTTGATCCTTTTCAGGGATGGTTCCCATCGCCTCTGCTTTTAAGCCTGGATCTTGTCCAAGAGGAGCTGGTTCATAGACGCCAGTGGCTGGTAGAATTGTAGGGTTTCAAAAGTTCTGTAAAGTAAGTGGGTGCCAAACCACTGAGATGCTAAAAAACAAGCAATACAATTTTAAACTGGACCCTGAAATTGACTGAAAGCCATTGCAAGAAGGCCAGTAGAGGTGTAACGTCATCACAACTTTTCTTTCCGGTCAAATCTCAAGCTGCGGTTCCGAAACTTGCAAGTAGGACTCAAAGCAGGGCTCGCAAAAGTGCCTGGTAGCCCAGACACTCTTCAGTATTTGGTAGCCCAAAATAAATTTAAATAGCCTGAAAAAAAAGGACAATTTTTTTGATTGACTTAAAAAAATAGTTAAAACACAAATTACAACAACTGTATAAAAATTACAATCATTAACTAAAATATTTGGTTCTAATTGAACAGAAGTTTCTATGAATTTGTAAGAACTGTGTAGAACATGAATCAGTCTGTGTCAGATCCTGAATCTGAAATTTCCACTGAAGTCAAGGGTAAGAGGAAAGTGGAACCAAGATCGAGGCCATTTGCTTTGTTTGCAAAGACTGCTAAATTTTGCCAAAGGTAGTTCACTCTTCGCAACATAGCACGCTGTTCTAAACAGCTTTTTCTTCTGCGTTTCTTCTGGACTTCTTGTTGTGCTTGGTTTATTTTTGGTATGTTTTTTGCAATTGGCGTTTGTTCTGGGAAAGATACTGCAGACTGAGCAATAATGCATTTCTCATGGGTTCTAATGGGGTCTTTCTTAAAATTACTGGTCCCAGTAACAAAGGTGCTTGTCGACTCAGAAATCGAGGGAAACTCAAGACACACCCGGCAGAACATCATGTTATTTAGCTCGTCATATTCCATGAAACCAAAAAAGCTGCGCTTTTGTTTTTGCCTCATAGTCTGATTTGTCGTAACTTGTCCGTTTTGTGATCAGCTTTTCTTTGGCTGTCCCTTCTTCACCCTGACCTGTCTTATTTGGCTGAGCAGAACTAAAATAACTGCGTAAATCCATCTGCTTTTGCACACACACTTGCATAATGATCAGTGATTCTCTGTGCAATCAACCTCTATCACACGTTTAAGCTTGCTGCGGGATATTTCACTTGTCACGTTTGAATAGTACGGTAAGCTACTGAGTGATAAGACGATGTCAGAGGAATTGGTGCGCAATTAATCTGTCGCTCACCAATCAGTAGCTGCCGCTCTCTATTCACAGTTTGCGTGATCGCAAAGTGAAAGTGAAGCAAAAAACAAGCACAAATTCAAACGCGATTTCAATATGTCACATGTTGACAGTGGCTCATCGATGCCAATGACATAATTGCCTAGCTATGTTTGCCAAAGAATGCAAAAGCATTGACATACTTTTTCTTTCTATGATAGCCCGACGGGCAGGGCTGAGATGAATTTTGGTAGCCCGACCGGAAAAATCGCTAGCCCCGGGACGTCGGGCTAGCGATTTTGCAAGCCCTGCAAAGGGATGCTGGATTATACTTCTCAAATAATGTCTTCTGTGTAGGCAGTAGGGCTGGAGTAAAGCTGTGAAAAAGCTATGTGTTTCTGTGGTTTACCCAAGCCTATAGATTACACTCGCAGCAGCAAATGACAAAAATATGTGTGGCAGTTCATTTGAATTGCAATTGTAAACAGGTGTTTGAATTCACCATCACTTAAATGCAGATTTAACACGTACACATTTCAGTGTAAAACTCACTTCTCGTTCTTTTCTAACGGGGTGAGGTCACGTGTTGCACTGTGGAACTGTACAACTTTGCAAGTGCAGTTATCAGCCAGTCAAATGTTGCTCTTTGAAATGCTTTAGTACTGCCACTCGCTGATCAAAATTGATTATGAAAATACTCCAAGAGAGCTCCTTCTGTTGTTCTACATCAAAATGAAGGAGAAGACGATTGTAAGTAATCTGCCCTATTGTTTATGAATAAAGTTAAATACATTAAGCAAGCCTGGCCGGTACTAATGGCTAATCGAAGCTTGATTAGCTTGCTTTGTGATTTATTAGTTGCTCTTGGTTTCATGATCATGCCAGCAAAGATCACGCATGTAAAATGTTGAAGCAATCTGTAAAGTCATTGTTCCAAATGCTGAGCTGTGATGAAGCAAGCATTGAGAAGACAAGTTTACACTATATTGATTTTGAATACATTTGCAATGAAATGAAAAATACAGAGGGATACATGAATGTGCTTCGGGTGTTTTAGTATGCACCTTCAAAAACCGCTCGCATAAAACCGGAATGGCCCAGGCTAGAAATGTGGACGACTAGTCAACCAAACGTCAAACAGTTGCTGCCCATGCTAGTCAGCTCACAAAATACTGGTGGGTTAAACATCTTATTCTTATTTTAGTAATGCACTAAACGGTTAATGGTTCAGAGATATTACGACACCCCCAGTCACTGTCTGCGGCTGCAGTCCAACAGACGTCAGCAACATTTAAAACACGATCTGAGTAATGAGGGTTAATTAAGCTCCTAGGATCACGTGTAGTATTTTGGGGATTTCTGTCTTTTAGACTAGGTGTCTAGTCTAACTTTATTTTCTCTTGTTTAAATGACTTGCAGATTATACACTGGGCTCAGTGAATGTGATTCTAGTCCATGCTGGGGAATGTAGTGGTGGATACAGCAAGGTTTATGCTTTTCTAGACTGTGTTGTTACACATTCAGCAGTATGAGCATGTAAGTGAAATATTTAGTCTTCGAATTAGAACAAAGACTCTCCTCGCTTTTTAAAAACTAGCACAAGACGTGCAATATAAAAAGCTTGTTTCTTAGTTTAGGACCAGTGAAGTGTTAAGAGTAAAAAAACAACACAGCAGTTGTTGTGGCTTTTTAAAAACCACATGACTCATAGTGTGACAACTGGCCATACAATGGTAGTCTTTGCATTTTCTTTTTTAAACTGTGTGGCATACTGTACGCAGCCCTGCCACACTATTTATGTGGTGTGTTTACAAGTACAACAGAGGGGTGGTAATGTGTTTTATGTGTCACCAACATTGTTGCTAAGAGGCCTTTAAAGTCTTTTAATAAGCGATAAAGTTCAGTAGACATCGCTTTGTCTCATAAATCAGTATTATATACTTAAAAACTGCAGATTCAGACAGTAGATGAGGTTAAATTTGATGCCAACCAGCACTGTGATGAGTGCGGACAGTGGAGCACCCTGGGCGTCTCTGTGTGTTGAGGCGCCCCTCACACAGAGACGCACCTACGCACAATATCATTAGGTGAGCACTTGTTTTAGAGTGTGTGAACAGGCTCCAACAGTGGGCCTTGACCATGTTTTTCCTTCCTGCTTGTCAGTATGTGCGTGTACTCGCCTAGGCAACAAAATGCCCCATTGTGGAGAGCACAGAGACCCTGTTATTGGCAGCTCTCTGAGTGGGAGGGAGGGGGGAGATGAACGGAGAGGCAGATGAATTGAATTCAAATTGCTGACTGGAAACTGAAGGAAAAAAAAAGAGATAAATAAAAAGGAGAGGCATAGAGAATAGGAAACAGGAAGTCGGGGGTGATAATCAACCTGAATTTGCAGAATTAAGGAGGAACCTGATATTTTCTGTGTTCACGCACACTCTTTGTCAGTCTTTTCAGCAGTTAAAATAACACATTAGCAGTTTTGTGAATATTCTGTTTTGGTGTCAAATTAAAGATCACAGTCAGGTTCATCTTTTTGATTATAGTACAGCAATAGGTTCAGGTTAAGTTTAGACTAGTGAACTGCAAACACAGGAAGCATTTATCAAAGTTCATAAGTATTTTGCTTAGAACAGCTTTAAGTCTTAATGGCTTAAATTGTGAGGTTTTGGTCCATATTTACATGATAGGATCAAACAGTTGTTGCTGATTTGCTGGCTGCAAATTCATTTTGAGATTCTTCTGTTCCACCACATCCCAAACGTGCTCTATTGGAGTGAGAGCCAGTGACTGTGGATGCCATTTTTGAGTACAGTGAGCTCATCGTCATGTTTAAGAAACCAGTTTGAGATGATGCAAATGTTGTGTTATCTTGCTGTAAGCAGCCACCGGAAGATGGGTACACTGCGGTCATAAAGGGATGGACATGGCCAGCAACAATACTCAGATAGGCTGTGGTGTTAAAATAATGCTCAGTCAGTACTAAGGAGCAAGCTACCTCCATGCCAAAATGCACTGAGTTGCTGCCATGTGATTGGCTTATTTGCATTAATGAGTGTTTGAACAGTTGTACCCAATAAAGTGGCAGGTGAGTGTCGGTTGAATAGCAACCTAATTAAAATTGCCTTCAAGATGCAGACAGACTTAGAACAGCTGACAAAGTAATGCTTTTTAGGTTGAGATGCACAAACTGATATCAGCTGACAGAAGCTAAGCGTTTCATGATGTGATGCATGGGCACAATACTCAAGATTACATATTTCAGCAGTATTGTTTCACTTCTCTACTTTACATCTGCTTTTACCTTTTTCATGTCTTGATTAGTGCAACGGAGCCACTATTGAGGGGCTACAGATGTTTATTGAGTTAAACAGGCACAACTATGAATGATAGCGTTAAGCTTAACTGCAGTGTTCATGTTTACCACTTATTGTGGTTTTCCCTGCAGACACTCACACAGATGCCCAGATGCAGCCAATCATGGGCTTCTCTGCAACAAAGTGCTGATTTAAGATGGTGAAAGATGCTAACACTTGCTGCTCACTTATTAGACACGTTTCGCTCAGTTTGGTGAGTAACGCCTCTGTGAAGGGGCTGAAGACCAATCAGACTGTTTTTCATTGGGCTGTTTTTTGAGTTCCTCAATTCAAAAATGGGAAGCATTTTGATTGGAGAGAAGAGAGCAAGATTCACACCGTCTGTACACTGTGCTCTGAGTTGTTAGAGGAAACTTTGGACAGGAAATGAAATGCATCACATTGGCAGCCGGTACACTGTTTTTTATCATACTGGGCTGGTGACTATGACTTCACTCAACCTTAACAACTCTCGTGTCTAATCACCAAACCGAATCAGGTTTATATAATGCTTTAAATATTTTCTCTTTTGCATGTTCTGTTGCTAGTCAGTGAGCTGAAGTGTTTGTTAATCATGCTTAGGTGTGTATCTTTAAATTTTAAACTTGTCAGTAAAAAAACAAACAAAAACTAAACAGTTTCTATCAAAGGAAAACTCATAACCATCTTGACATGATGTTACATCTTCTGATGGCCTTCACTAATTATTGATGGATCAGACCAAGTTAATGAGCGAACCCTCCCTTTAGTTTAAACTCAAAAACACACCTGTTAAGTTTTGCGACCGGACGTTTCACAACCTGTCCATAGTTTGACTGCCCACCAATATACCCACAACAGCCCTTGTGGTCATGGAAGTAATAGAAATTCTAGTTTGGTGTAGTCCTACTCTATTTATTTTCTGATATCCGCCGTGTGATACTTGCATGCAAACTTGTGACGAGGAAAAGTTCTTACCGTAAATATCATATAATTTGTGCAAGTCAAATGTTTTTAGTCTTATTAAACATATTTTCTTGTTATGTGAGATTTGGAGAATAAAGTATAAACTTTTTTCTTTTTGAATAGTATATTTTCAGTCAGGCATGTTTTTAGTGAGCTGAACAGAAAAGAGGTTAAACTCATCCACGCATATTTTATTTTTTCTTGTGATTGTATCAAGTGAAATATAGTTATGTGTGTGAGGGTGTGCGGAGGAAAGACTGTGTTTGCGGCTCTTAATGGGAAACCGACAGCTTCCCCTGTGGTCACAAGTAAGAGGCAGGAAGATAAAAGGCAGAGTGACTGCAGAAGGTTTTTGACTATCGATTTAGAAAAGCTTGTACATTCCCACGTTATAGAACAGTCAAGAAGAACTATTGGAAATATTTTTACGCTCACTGAAGTTGTGCATCGGTATAGTCTTTATTGAGCTATTGATTGTGGTTGTTACGTTTTTGTGCCGTGTGAGTGCTGGTAGATGACATCTACTGTTAATCAAAGCCTAACATTTTCACAGATTTGCGTAAAAGCTGTTCTTGGACATTTTGAATACAGACACAAAGTGCCATATCTATATTATCATAAAAATCATCCTCAAAACTAGTTAATTTATTCCAAATAAGTCAGTTTTACTTTACTCCAAAACATTAGGGTTAGTGTTTAGGCCTTGGGTCATCACCGGTGATGAAAAAATAAAACTTACGGTAATACCTTGATGACAGTGCTATGAGGAATTTTAGTGGTTTGCAGGAAGCTGAACATGACTGAAAGGCTTACGGAGAATTTAGAGACATGCTTTCTGTGCTAATACTCATTGTGCCACTTACACTTCCTCCCTTAGTAGTCTGTTGCGATAGTGCAACAAAACTGACTAGTTTAGAAACTTAAAGAAAACATGTTTAGGCAGAGAAATGCAGACTTAAGGGGCAGTTTCTTCTACTTTGTGTTCAACCTTTTTATACACACACGTCATTGGACTAATGTGACACCACTTATAAGAATGACTGAACTACTGTTGAATTTTACTGTTGTGGCGACTCAACTTCCTCTTCTACCTGGGAAAAAACATCCACCACATGTTGCATATAACTTTGCTGCAGTTGTTTAGACACTTAATAAAAATAGCAACTTCTTGAATTATGGCTATGATTGCACTATTCATTACTGATCACGATTTATCTTTAGAACCACACATATTAATTCAGGCTGACATATTTCCCGAGACAGGATTTGCCGCATTCATACTTGCATGACACACACAGACAAACTAAAATAACACAAACCACAAACTAAAACAAGGTTTTCAGGAAATCATTTAAAAAAATGTCATTGCTTTGGAGAGTTTTTGTTTTAATTTTTGCTTGTTCCTTGATGGGATGCATTGACACGTCTCCTTGTTCTGTCTCTTCTGCAGGTTGTGTAACCATGATCTGATGCATTAAGGTCTGCATTTTCTCCGTGGACTCTCACGAGCAGCACATACAAACACATCAGCAATGTCTCAGTCTGAATCCTGTGCCAATGTGGGGGAGTGGCTGGGCGTACTTCGCCTGGAGCAGTATTCCGATGCATTTCAGAGTGCCGGATATGCAACATTACAACAATGTCGCAGCCTCACACCAGAGCAACTGGAATGCATTGGTATCACCCTGCCAGGTCACCAGAGGCGCATCTTGGCAAGTCTGAACAAAACACATGGGAATCATGACGCTCACACCATCGGACCGTTTGAGAGATCAGAGGAAATGGGACAAGCTGAATTTCTGGGGAGAGATAGACCATTGCCTGTCCCACCATGTGAAAAATCTCTCCTTCAGGACAATGTGAAGCAAGATGGAGAGACTTTGAGACCTACACCTAGGAAACGAGAAACGCCAGTCCCCAGAGAAAGACAAGTATCCAGAATGCAGGAGAGCAGCGGTGAAGGAGAGAAGCCAGTTCCTGGGAAAAGACAGATGGTACCTAGAAATGATGGGGAGAAAGAGAGGGATGGAGGGATAGATAGAGAGAGGAAGAAACCTGTGCCAAAAGAAAGGACTAAGTTTCGCTCTACTACTCCAGACAACTTGGACCCTAGCCCCCCTCCAGCTTTGGACACTTCTTTGCCCCCTGTTCCCCCCCGAAGCACACCAAACTGCCCTCCACAGCCCTTCACCTTACCCCCTGTTCAAACCTATGGCTCCCCTAAACTGGAAAGACAAGAGGTCAGGGCTCCAGCTTTACAATGCCGATCTGTGTCCCCCAGTTCCACATTTACACCCCCCCAACCACCATCCCACCCTCCAGACCTCCCTTCTACTGCAAATAGGCCTCAGACATTAGCCATTCAGCCGAATGCCCAATACCTAACTGTCGATGGAGGAAGAAAATCTTCACCTGTTTCTCCCATCCACTCCCCTTGCAGTAGAAATATTCCACCTCTTCCTCCAAAGGCAGGAATAGCATCTAAAGGCCCTCCACCAATCCCTCAACGGTTTCCTGTTCAGTCTCCCAGAACTCACAGGTAAGGCTCCATTTGAATGCAGATGCCTCATTTTGCAAAAAGATGCACATTAACCACTGAGTTTATTACAGGTAAAAAAAGATGAGCCTAAAAATATGATAAATCTCACAGGCTGGCGCTTGCTAGCTGTCTCCCTCACAAACATAAACACACATGCTCTCTCACCACCATTATCTGTATTACCACTGTTAACTATGTGTTTTGATAAGTGATCAAAAACCCTCTCAAATGGTACCAGTGGATTGTGGCGCCATCTACAGGCCAAGCTTGAAAAGTGCATCTCTTGTGTACTTTACCATGATGACACACAAAATTTTACTGGGGACTTTTGAACACTTCCTGAAAGTAAAATTAGACACTTCCTGAAACTGAAGGGTCGCAGCACACTTGACTGGACAAAGTTCTGTGGCCTTCTGAATACGGAAATACGTCGACAAGGCTTCATCTGAACAAACTGCAACCCCTGTGTGAAACTGTAGTCTATTTTAAAGTTGCTCTTAACTTACTACTGAGCCCTTTCTGGTTAGTGTTTGTTTTTTTTCAAAGGTTCTGTGGTAAGCGTTTCTGCCCTTATGAGTTAAAGTTTTGCGCAGGGAGTGTTGTTTGGCAGTTTCTTCATAGTCATTTTTACACTGATGTGTTTGCAAAAGTGTGAATTTCCAATTAGCACACTGAAGGCCACACATTTTACCTTAAGCAGCAGAATTTTCATCTGCTTTCACTGATGATACTTTGGCAGTAATATGTTATCTCAGTTTGTGTAAATCCTTCTGAAATCACACCGGCTGAACAGCTTTTTTTCTCCCTTTTTTCTGTATTGCTTTAATGAAAGGAAACCAAAGCTTTGACTCCAGTACATTTAATAGCACATTTATTATGAGCAATACAAGCATGTTTAAAAAGGAAACTGGCTTTTACAGGGAGGAAGCCACGGTTGAGGGCACGTAAGCAGTAAAAAAAACTGTGACAGACATGGAGGGGAAAGACGGTGAGGATTAAAGGCAGAGAGCACAGCTACACTGTGATGCATTACCAGGAACTACTGTCTGAGTTTTTGTAGCCTTGAATATTCACACACTCTTGTTGCTGCATTGCCTCCTCCCCCTTTTGGTTAACTAGTTTCCTCCTGCTTTGTGAAGAGTTTGTGAAGAGTTTGTGTTTGTATCATCATGGAAGAGGAATCCTTTTGAGCATGTCAGGACAGGTAACATTTATATAAATCATATCTGTATCCTGTCTATACTTATTTTTAGCATTCACTCTCTCTTTCCCCCGTCGACACTCTTCTTGCTGTGGGTTTCAAAACAAGCAAGCCTTCCTTTTTCTTTTCTGTAGTTTGCTTCATCTTTTCTGCTGTGTTGGTGATGTTAGTGACACTTCTGCTGCACCTACTCCATGAATTTGTTTTACCTTCACAAGAATAAGGCTGGTTACAATTGCAGTGATACTGGATGAGACCCTTCTCTTGTCCTGGGGCGATAGATGTGCTTTGGAAATTCAAACTACTGTTATGTTATGTTATGTTATGTCTTTCAAGAAATCAAGTAAGGCAAGTTTAAGATGGTATTCTGGAGAGGCATTCATGGCATGTTTAGCTGACACGCAGGTCAGGTGTATTTCTAAGACAAAAACTATGTTCTTAGCTTTGCTGTTTTCCACTTTCAAAAGTGACATAGTAACTGTTTTCTTCAGACATAAGCTATGAAGTATCTGAAATGCTAAGTCTAGCTTGCATTAAAGACCACAGTAACTGTGCTGTTAACACATATGTTAGCTTAGTGTCAGCACCACGACTTAAACTGCACTGTAGTGATTTTTGTCACAAGAATAATTCTGCAATGCCTAAATAAGTTAAGAGCTATGCAGTGTGGGAGGACAAAGGAGCAGTCGTTGTTTCTTCAGCCAACTGTCATATGTGAGCTAGCCGAGTCGTTAAATATAGAATTCAAGCTAGCAAAACCCCTCTCAGCACTCTTCCTCTGAGAAAAAGGAGGAACTGTGTCAATAAGGCAGTTTCCCGTCATTGTGAGGCTTTTGCATGTTTTTTTCTGGGTTTTTTTTGAACTGAGGTATTTTAATAATTTCAAAGATAGTTCTTGAATACAGTCTTTAAAGTTGAATGTTTAGTATGAGTCTAGTTACTTGATAAAATTCTGCTTTGAACCTGCTGCCAAGTGCATGAAGTGTGTACTAATTTGTCCACAGGCACTGCTTCCTACATAAATGATACATGAATGGTATTTTTTTAAGTCAACAGCTCAGCTAATGCAGTTATGTTAGAAGAGTGATCATACCTAATAAGCACTCAATTCCTGTGTTCATTCAGCCCAAGGGCAATTTGACTTGGTGGTTTTTCACAACATGTCAGTGTTGAATGCTCAACTGTCTGACTTTTAATGGGAGCCAGTAAACAGTAATATTAGGGGGTGTTTGTGACACTTTCAGAGTGTATTTATTTATTTATTTATTTTTTTATGAAGTAAAGGTGATTTCCCTCTCATACAGAGCTAATATTTGTGAGCTAATAATCTGAAGATTTGTTTTGTGGTCTTCATGTTTCATCTCAGTGATCGTTTTTATGAGAACGAAATCCAAACACATAAAAAAAATATGAGGAATAAAGAGGAACTTTCACAATACTGGATAGACAGAAACCAGATGTGCATGTTCACTCCTGACTTACCATCAGCACAAAGTGACGTACATGCACTGTTCGGTTAATGCGTTCATTTTGCAATCTTTGGCTTGGTGTGCATTCATGACTAACTCTTAAGGCCGCATAACTGACATACTATTTAGGAATGTGTATGTTTGGCATTTAAAAAACAATTGCATGAGTAAATCGAACATGATCTGCGACAGTGTTTGATGAATCAGTGTGTGTAATTTCCCGTAATATCAGGTCTGAGCATGTATGTTGTGCATCTTTGGTGCAGAACAAGATGATATTTCAGCTAATATCAGTTATCATGCAGTTGAAAGGGCTCAGTGAGGGAAGTAAAGTACTGCTTGGTAGTGTTCACAATGAGGGTGAGTTTGTGTTAGATCTAGATATCATACGTGATAGTGTTAATAGGGCTGTCGTTCAAGTGAGGTTGTCTATACAAGAGGGCAAAACTATAATGGTGTCGGTGTTCACGCTTATCAATGGCGTTTGCAATCTTCCGCTGTCTTTGAGAGATATTTCTCAGGTTTCTTTGTGGAAATATTTTGCCTTTGTGCAATTAGTGAGTCTGTGGTAGAACCATATATGGTGTAAAAGATGGACCTAGCCACCATGACATTAGCCACTGGTTTTGGACTCTACATTTTGAAGCTTTTTCAAATCAGACTCTGGCTTAAGTCGTGGGTGTCAAACTCCAGTCCTTGAGGGGCAGTGTCTTGAAACTTTTACATGTGTCCCTGTTGTAACACACCTAAATAGAATTATTAGGTCATTAGCAACAGTTGACTGCATGCTGTGGTGGCAGTTCAACCCTTTGATTCATGTTACAGCAGAGAGAATGACCATGGTGCAATAAAAGTACTTTTAGAAGTACATTTTTCCCAAACACTTACACTGTAAATTTACTTGAGTGGGGTTGGGGTTTGCCACCTCAGCATGCAGTCAAGTTCCATCCACCCCTGGTTTAAGTGGATGAGAGAGAGGAAGGGCGGCTCTGACAGTGACAGTTTGGTGTCAGCATGCATTTTCGTGCTACTGATATTCCCCCATTTTGAAGCACGGTGCCACCAAGTGTTTTAAAACTGACTTGATATTTTAGTCAGTATGACCCAAAATGACGGCCTGAGCAGATAAACGCAGTAGGACAGTGTTGAAAGAGATAAAGCCAGAAAGCTGTTTTCCCATAGACTTCTATCACTGTCTGTCAGGGGAAAAGCAAACGTGTCCTTTAGATAGACTCCAGGTTTTTAGGCACTTATGCATTGGCTTCATTCTTCCAACCTGAAACGTATTTCCAAGGTTTATATGGTTTGGAGCCAGCCTCAAGTAGCACCTAGAGGGAGATTTAACACTTCCATGTCGGCTTCATTTGTCAGCTCTGGAGGATGACCTCTTTTATAGATGGATTATACATCCTGTTGGGATTAAGCGTGAGAAATCCAAAATGTATGTCGGACACTCAGCCTGACCTCATAACTTTGATACACCCCACCCCATAACTGTATTGTGAGCATCACTATATGCACATATGGCAATGCATTCTACGTATGTATGTGATCATCAGAGTTATTATAGTTTTGTATTTGAAAATATCTAGTTTAGTTTCTATTTATCAATTCTATTAATTCTATTAGTTGACAAAATTATAATATCTATCACAAGCAGTGGGTTGCAGTCCTTAGGAAAATGTTGACTTTGCATTTGAACATTCAGAACATGCACGTGTACCTGCATTTTCACTAACAAATTCCATATTTGTGGGTGAAACAGCCCACCCATTAAGAAGACATCTGTGGTCTTGACATAGGGAATTTCCTTTTTGTCATTTGCTTAAAAAATCATGCTTGCCCCCATTGAATGTTTTGACTCAGCTCACATAATTTAACCACACTTCAATGGGATTACCAAACAATTGATGGCTAAAGTTGATGGGGAGGGAAAGAAGATGAGCCTGTTTTTTCTCTTCCTGGTGTGCCACTTACTGGCAAAAAGGCCCTACCTTGTGTTTTATCAAAACAAAACTGTTAATAAGGGCAGATGTGCTGTGCCAGGTGCACAGTGCATTCTGAAAATGACAAAAACTGATATGATGAGCAGTGTTAAACACCAGAATGTATGACCTCAGCATATGTGTGGCACACGTAAGATATATTTCTGTGTGTTTGAGTTTCTTGAGTATACACAGGCAGCGTGGGTTTACAATAAGGTGGCATCACTTATGTGAGGCAGGCTTAGGCTTGCTCTTTAAACCAGAAGTGCGAGTAAAAAACTAGACTTGTCAAGAGGAGAGCAAAGGAACACATGTTTCAGTGTCTGGGATTAGTTTTACTACAACTGTGGAATACTTGTGTTTCAGAGCAGCAGTCCCTAATTTGTACTAAATGAGGTTACCAGATGGATCCTTATTTTTCATTTTTTATTTTTTAAAAGTTACTTTATGGAGTTCTTCGAGAATTATAACTTTAGGGAAAAAAGCTCTGCACAGCTTTGTCACCAGCAAATTTTTGTGCCTGGAGTCAGATCTCACAAGGACACTTCAGTTTTTACTATTGAGTGAGAAAAGAGTTAGAGAGGAAGGGGTGTCTAACTATATAAACTATAATAGTTTTTATATATGTTTCTATAAACTATATATATAGTTTATATAGAAAGAAAGAAGATGAATAAAATCAGCCGCCTGCTTGGAATTTTTACCCGATCTGAGAACACCATGGCTTCCAAGGACTCATCCCCACCCCTCCAAACCTCTTTTGACCTGCCCTATTTTTCTCTGTCCTCCAGCCCATCTCCCACCAAGACAGGCACGGATGACCCGCTCAGAGAACAAACTCCAGAGATCCCACCTCGCATCAGGCCACCTAAAACTCAAGAAAGCCCACAACAGTTGACTCAACTTGATATACAGCCAGCTCTGCCTGCTAGGAGAATTCCCCAACCTCCCAGCGAGTATAGTAAGTAATATAATCAGCTTATGTTCCATTTTTTATTTTATTTTTTTGTGTGTTTCATCCCTTAATTACAACAATCGCTGTGGTAGATTTAAAAATACAGAACCTACAGTACTGTCTCTAGTCTTGCATCGTCCTCACTTCCTTATATTTTTTTTCACAAAAATGGGAAATAGGTGCAGTGATTTAATAAAAAGTGTGCCAACATACCTTGAAAATAAGCCAAAACAGAGTTTAACAAGCTTGAAAGTCAGTGTTTGGTATGATCACCTTTATTCTTCAGCACAGCCTGAACTGTCCTGGGTGAAATTTCTTGTCATTTCTTTAAGTAGTCTTCAGGAATAGTTCTTTAGGCTTGTTGAAAGACATTGAAAGCTCTTCTTCTTTGTTGGCTGCCTTTTGTTCCATTCTCTGTCAAGATGACAGTGCTTCAATAATGTTCAGGGCCAGGCTCTGAGGAGACCAATCCGTGACTAATAGTGTTCCACTGTGTGTTTTTTCTTGTGCATGTGTTCTTTTACTGCATCAGCAGTGTGTTTGGGATCATTGTGATGCTGAAAAATTAAGTTGCTGCTAATTAGACAGTTTCCAGATTCCATTAATATCTTGTGTTTATGATGCTCAACAGCACATGACAGATCCTCCTCTGTCTTTTACCAATGGCTGTAGACATTCACTGTTGTACCTCTCTACAACCCAACCTCCTCTATATACCCATTTATGATCATTCCAGTAAAAATTTCAAAATTAGCTTCATCGCTCTATTAGAGGCATAGCTGGACTGGCCATCGGACATACCGGGCCGATGTTTTGTTGTTTGTTTTGTTTGGGGGGGTTTTTGTAACGATATAAACAATGAAAGGTGTTGGATTGGCTAATTGGTTATGATCGACTCTGGGCTGGATAGATTACAGCCGACGAGGTCGAACTTTAAGTTCCGTATTGAGCTGACAAGGAACACAGTTTGTCCCGCACTTCAGCTAGAATGAAAAAAGACACAAAGTTGGAATAATTCTGCGTCTTTGTGCTGTCAACTGCCTCTTCTTCTCTCATTCTCTCCCCCTCCCTCTCCTGTTGCTACTTCAATCATGAAACTGATCAATGATCAGCTTTTCTGTCACAAGTCCCATCTCTGTTGTTCACCCACTTTGTGCCAGATAGAGGAAACCGGCGGATTTCGTGCTAAACAACAGCAGCGTGTTTAAGCTTGATCAGCTGTTGTTAGAATGTATTTAATATTAATTTCTAGTATCAGCTGATGTTTGCTGGAGCCACAGCTGTAAAAGCTGCTGGTCATGATGTCGGTTTGTATATCTGGTGAGAGGGAAACATGAAGATGAAACCAGGAGCTGTCCTTACTGGATCATCAGAGCTGAACCGGTGATGGAGAAGCAGGTTTACCTTTTAGGTGACATGAATGAGTTGAAGGGAAGTTATGAACTGAGATAAATAACACCAGGATCCTTTGTAGCTGATAGCTGGTAACTGTGCAGGGGTGGATCTAGCAAAGTGTTGCCAGGGGGCCAGGTAGGGCATTAACAGGGAGAGGGGGGCACAAAGAAATACTTTCTTATTCTCATTTCAAATATCTAGTTTTTAATAAAAAAATTACCTGAATCTTACAACTAAAGTTTAACTAAAATGTATAGAAACCCATTATTGTACGTAGTAAATATTAAGTCTAATATACAACCTAGTAAGTTATAGTACTTTTTTCTTTGGGAAGGTACCATCTGTGCAGTCTGCAATTCTGTTGAAGAAAGATGTTGAATCTATTTAATTATTGTAAAAAAATAATTGATTTCTGTGCATTTGTTTTACACATACATTAAATTAAAGTTGATTATGTCAATTAAGCATCATGAGGCAGAGGGTGGGGGGTGGTTTCCTTTTTTTTTTTTTTTTTTTTTTTTTTTTTGCTACAACCTATTAGTCAGGTTGTTCAATATTTCTGCTAAATGCTGTTTAGAATACTAGAATAGGGAGGAATAGGATGGCGTAGGTTTAAGTTTATTCGATTGATACATTAATACCAGCGAGATGGTGTACATCACTGTCACAACAGCGTTTGTTTTCATTAAAAGGCTTTATGGCTTTTCCTATAATACCTGGTGGGCCGGTCTCTAGTCAAAATGCCTGGGCTGATTTTTTTTGTCCCAGTCCAGCCCTGCTTAGAAGCAAAGTGTAAATAAATAAGAGGTGGCTCAAGATTTTTATCCAGACGGTACATTTTTTAAAAGAGAGAAAGTCAGAAAACCACTAATAAAGATTTTTTTTTACTTTCGTTTTATGAAGATGAATTTGAAGTCATTCTGTGTTCTTCCATGCGAGACTGCTTCCTGTTTTTTAAACCTTAGCTCTGCTGTGAGGTCAACTAATTATACAGTCTGCTCGCCACAGCTCTTTCTCCTGCTTCTGTGCGGTGAACTGTGTAGTGAGTTAGACAAAGCAGCAGCTTCATCCTAGTGTGACCGTCAGGCTTCAGTGTTTTGGGCTTTTTTTTTTTTTTATATATATATTAAAATGTCGATCTCAGGCCTGAATCTGCATATCAGTCAGCATGTGTCTTTGTAATCTCATCTTCTTGCTTTAAGATGCTCATACTGGAGAACAGTCTTGACCTATGTTGCAGAAATTAAATGGACACAAGTGAATACTTGGAAAAGCATTGAAAGGTTATTTGAATTTAGAAGATGGGCAGACAGCTAGACAAGATATTTTTATAATGTGTGTGTGCTATCATGGCTATTTGGTTTCTGAAATGGGTTCTTTAATTTCATGCATACAGAGTTATTGAATATCATTCAAATTATAGGGCTTCCTCATCAAAGCATTTTTTGTGATAGCAAACGTGTCAGATAACTTCAAATAGCTTCTCTTAACTGTGTGAGGGACCTCCAAAGCAGGTGAGTTTATTTAAATATTTTCTATAAATCATCCTACAGCTATTTCAATATGACACTATCATAATATACATTTGTAGGTAAAAGTTGAAGATATCCTACCTGCTCCTCCTGTTTGCCTAGAGTGCTTTAAAATTAGATTTGTTGATTGGCAACAAGTTGGTTGTTACGTCCCTCTGCAGCCTCTAATCTCCTCAGTGTGTTCAGATGGTGCTAATTGGCCACACCCAGTCAGGTGTTGATAAAAGCATACCTGAGGCAGGCTTTCAGGGAGCTCACTTGTCTTTGCCTTGGTGGCACCAGCCAATTTAACCAACCTGGTTTTCCATTTTAAGAAAAAACCTCTTCTCACTAACACTCTGGTATTCATCTTTTCTTTTTTTATGAAAAGATGAATACCATGTATAAAAAGGCTGTATCCAGTCATGTTGGCTGTATATTTAACCATTTAAACCCAGTGTCCACAAAACAAGAAATATGCAGTTCTATGGAAATCACAATAGGATTAGATTTGATTGAAAATCATACAAAGACAACATGTCATTGTATTTAATTTTGAACTTAATGTCAGCAACTGATTATAAAAAAGTTTGACAAAATGCAACAAATTAATTGATTAATTAAAAAAATACTTTGTGTAAAATCTCACATATAATTGGTATTTCTATTGATCTAGAGAGATTACATTATAGAGGGTGAGTCTTGTATGAGCAAAGGTAGAGTGGTTTTCATCACAGAGAGTATCTGGAGAAATATATTTCAGAATAACAGCCTCATCCTAAGGACCAGGTGTCAGTTCATTAACAAAGTGAATGCAGTTTGTCACTGCATTCACATAAGCAATTTAAAATTCTACCACACAGAGAAAAAGAGTGTTTAAGGCAGAAGATGGCCCATCAACTGTATTGTTATAGCACAAAAGCACACAGTATGGGTAGCTTACACGTCTGTGAACCATTTCTGTTGCATAATATCTAAACCCTTTGCAGCAACATCGCCTGTCAAACGGGTAATGCCATTTTCACAAAAGGTCTTGTTGGTTTTGGCAAGAGAGTGCCACATTTTCCAAGTATTATAATTACATGGTTATGTAGGGGAGGAGCTTATGTGTTAAACTGGACTGGTTGCAGCCCTCTGAAAATATTTGATCAAGTATAAACAAACAATACAAGAAAAGAGGCCTCGAAGTACTGAAGGTGACAGCAGCATGAGCGTGGTTGAGAGTTCCAGTTCACTGATTTGAATTTGCAGAGGTGAACCGCAAAGAGTGTTCAGCTATAGCTGTCTGTTCTCCAAACTTACTTTAAGGCTAAACTGTGTCCTGTTTATGATTGCCATTGGATTTGTTTTTCAGTTGCAAAAAATGCCCATTGAGTCTGGTATGACCAATCAAAATGAGAAGAGAGATTTTTATCAGTAAAGTGGGAGTACACAGCATGGGTGGCATGCATGTGAACCATTTATGCTCAGCGATATTTTTTTAAAACTACAGCAGTTGTTCACTTCACACTTTACTGTTTGTGGTTTAAAAAAAAAAGATGTACTGCAACACAGTGTTTAGCATGGGCCTGTCCTCACTTTTTCTAAACATGTCACTGGTCTCAAATTCAAAGCAAGCATATCATTAAAATTTTTTTAGTTTTAACAGTTGATTGATTTTTATTTTACATGTGGTGTGTTAACGATTTGCAAACCACTGCCTTCAGTTTTAATGTACCACAGAATTTCATCTTCTGCAACAGCTTCACCTCAATATTGTATAATGTTTCAGTGGTAATACGGCTCTGCTTAATAGTAGATGCTCAACCTGAAAATCCAGTTTTAAGGGGAGAGAAAGAGACGACACAAACTGGTGCATATCCATTAAAACTCACTCACTATTAATTCAGTCTGTTTGCGCTTACAAACATTGACACAGCCAAAATTACTACAAATTCATATCCACATAATCCAGTTTTACTAGTGTGACTCACTTTTTGCCTTGCCTTATATCATGTTTCCAGAGTTTCTCAGGTTCTGCAAAACCTGCTCCAGACTTTAGCTTAATCTTGATTTGTTTTCCTTTTCTCTTCTTGTTCAGTGTTGGCTACGGTCAACGAAAATTCAAATGACTACGAGGAGCCAGACTTGTTTGGTCCCGCTGGTCATCGAATGAACCCACCAGAGAGGGTAAGAAATTGTTAATCGGACCACTCCCAGGCTTTTCGGCTCTTTCTTTCCTCTTGCCATATCCTGTGAATCATTCCCGTTTCCTCCAATAGGATATGTCCCTGCAAGTGCCAAATTACACAAAGAAGCGGCCGAGTTCCCTTTGCAGTGACGATGGAGTGCTCGACGATTATGAGTGAGTCATAAAACAACACAAATGCAAACCTCAGAAACTGAAATACAAGCACACTGTTTGCAGGGTTTTGTTTCCCTTTGGTTGCTGATTATTCTGAATGGCTGTAACTTGGGAGGTAGAGTATTGATCCACCAATTTTACTAATTGGTCAGTGATCGATTCCACAGCTACTCCAGTCTGCATGTTGAAATATCCTTATTACTGAACCCTGAGAGTGTTTGTGTGAATGTTACACAAGGCACTTTGGGTGTTGGGTTAGAATAGAAATGCACTATATAAGTACCAGTCCATTTATTGCAGTGTTTGTGTAAGTTAATTTGAGACATGCTGCTGTATTTACTTTGTTTCAATTTACTTTCATTTTATTGCACAACATATTCTCAAACTGTCAGTGCTGCAGAAATCTAATCATTGATCTTCACCTCTTTTGTGTAATTATATTATAAAATTATATTGTTACACAGTTAGCTTTGTCAAACCTTTTGCACAACATTTGCACAACTTGTCTGACTTAAACTTTGATGAAAAATGTAATTGCTTATGAAGTTTGTGTGATGTTTCTTTCTTTTTCCTTTTCTGTTTGCGTGTGTCTGTGTGTGCGCGCACACACGTATAGGTATGAAGGGAGTCTCCACAGCCAGCAAGGCAGTTTCTACCTACCAAACACTGGTGTTTTGGCTTCCACCATGAAAGAAGACACCTCTCAGCTTTCTGCTGTCATCAAGATGGGTTGGCTGGACAAGAATCCACCTCAGGGGTATAATAATGATGATGCTTAAAAAAAATCAGAGAATATATATTACACAAATATTTGATTGAATTAAAAAACAAACACAGGGCAGCGATATTTGCTTTTTTATTCGGTGTTCTGTCTGTCCTCATCCACAGGGCTATTTACTACCAGAGACGATGGGTAAAGCTAGATGCTGACTACCTGAGATACTTTGACACTGACAAGGTAACAAAACAAATGCATCCGAAAACTCAGTGATGTGTTCAGACACAAGCACAGAACGGAAGCGCTGTTTTTGTGTATGACTCTGTCCAGGAGATACTGTTGACATACTAAATAGGTATTGATCATTTTTAGGGCTGCAATGATTCTTCGAGTAATGCGAATAGCTTTATTATAAAACTCTTCAGCTGTTACTATGTAAATGTGACCTTTTCACCCACATTTACCACTAAAAATAGGCCTGCAGTAGAAACGTGTCTTGGAGCACTCGTGGAAATAAAAAGTGTGACAATATTAAGGCCAAGCAGCTTCCAGTTTAAAAAAAGAAAAAGACTCATAACAGAACAGCAGTAATGAGAGTCCTTCATCAAACCTGAAGAAAAACAAACTTTGGAAATGCTCCCATGCACTGCTGTTTGTTTTACAGTGAAAAGCGATAGTAAAGTTACTGGAGTTAAAGTAAAAAATGCAGATGAGCCATTATTAAGGCTGATGGGCAGGGGCGAGAGGAGCATGGGGTGTAAGTGAGTTACATTATTTTGCAGATTTGGATTAATATAAAATCTTAATTTGTTTTTAATTTTATTCTGTAATTAAAATTGTGTCAGTGCTGTTAAGTTTGACATTATTAGCGATAATTATTTATTGTGCACCATCAGAACATCTGTCTTCTGCAGCAGGAAACGTTACATCAAAGCAAAGGGCAAGCCTCAGTTCTGAGAATGTTGATGTCCTCGCTTTTGTGTGACAGCCACCACAAACTCTTTTAAAGGGTCACACATGCGCACACATTAACTAGATACACTCCTCTTAATGTCAGAGAAACCTCCACAAATGCTTAGCAAAGGCATCTTTTTTTTATACCTTAGTTTAGTGTGCATGTATATCTTATGTTATTTGACACCAATGTACTTGTTTTTAGTTGTTTGTGGGGTTTTTTTGCATTTATGAAAATGTTTTGTTTAATAAATATGACTTTTAATGGTACGTAAATACAATGAAGTTATATGCATTTAAATGACCTAAAACAATGCAATTAATATGGAAACCAATGAGTGGTTAATTTTAAATTGCTTTTAATTCACTGATCGCTTGATTAATTGATGAAATAACTGATCATTAAAGTAATCGATAGCTGCAGCATTAATCTGAGATGCTGAGTGTGTGTTGTGCTATCTTGTGTTGTAGGACGTGTATTCTAAGGGGATCATCTCAACAGCTTTCATCACTAATGTGACCACTGTGGGGGAGCTGAAGTTTGAAGTTGTTACAAACAATCGAACCTTCATCTTTAGGGCTGAAAGTGAAGGTATGTCTGTTCACCCAACTATATATGTGCTTACACTTGTACAGACAGTTATTTCCCATGTCTCAAAATATGCAGTTAACTCAGTTCATATATATATTTGTGGGTGCCGATTTTACTACGTTCATGTCTGATCTGACATGCCTATGCGCTCTCATTGCAGCTGAACGAAATGAATGGGTGACTGTACTGCAGGATTGCACCAGTGGGCGCCAAAGGCACACTGTCATGAACCCCGGCTCACCTTTAGCCCCAGACTATCAGGGCTACTTGGAGCTAAAAGGGTTACGCTCCAAACTTTACACAGTTGTTGCCTCAGATAAAGTTTTCCTCTACAAAAATATTGATGTAAGAACTCTGGGTGCAGCTGTGTGTACAGATTTGTACTTAAGATAATTGCATTTTGTTTTCTTTACTTTAATGATTGTTAGAATTATAAGAAATGTTTTTTGTTTGTTTGTTTGTTTGTTTGTTTGTTTGTTTGTTTGTTTTTGTTTTTTTGATTTGTTGGAACAGTGTAATTTACATTTTATCTTCCATTTCTTACAGGACTATCGTATTGGATTGGGTATCACGTCTATTGAGATGAATGTAGGAAACATTAAGGACTCAGATCGTCGAAGCTTTGATCTCACCACACCTTATCGCATATTTAGGTATTGCATGCACACAGAAATGAAATCTGCTCTCACACCTTTCCCATGTTTGTGTGACTGTCACACCTCTTATTGCAGTAATTAAGCAGTTGGGTTTATATAAATATATAATATTTCTATAAAACTGTTTATGTGAGATCAACTGTGGGATATGCTAATTGGACAGTTTAGAGACGATGATCATTCCTCATTATCAGCATCTGAGTTGCTCTTGAGTTGAGTTGCTGGGTTACAAGGTCATATTGTTTTAGTGAGAACTCTCCCACAGTCCCTCAATCCTCAGCTGGTCGTCTTTCAAGAATGTGAAAAGTCTTTTGTGTGACTGTGTGTGTGCGTGTTTTTGTGCGAAGAAGTGCAGGGGATATGTTTGTGCATGAGTGCATGTGGTGTGTGGTCTTTTGGCTGACAGTTCACAGCCTGCGCCTGTAGTGCAGGGTCTCAGCATGACAGGATGGGGAAATGTGTGTTTCTGTGGACTAGTGTACTGGCTCTGAGTCTCTTGACTGTAAACATATGTGAAAGTGTTTCATTTTCATTCAGACCTGGTAATAATAAGAAAGGTTGAAGATTTAGAAATGTTTAAAAATAAAAGGAGGAGTTTTTTTTTCTCTCATTATGTCTACATCAGCAATGTAAATGAAAGAAATTAGTAATAAGAAAAGACAATGATTCAGATCTGGACAAAAATGTAATTCTTTGCCAGTGCTCAGATTTTCCATTACATTTCCAAAACCCAAATAAATGGCAGTTATCGGTATTTTTGTTGATTTAACTCAATTTATTTAGTTGTATACTAATACAGCTGATACTGATTTATTCTGAAATTCATGATTCAACTTTTTATTTAAATTGTTAAGCTAATGTTATGATTTGTATTTTAAAGTACCGTATTTAGTGTTTTTACTGTATTTAAAGTACTGTATCTGTGGTTTTGTGCTTTTGTCCAGAAATATTTCAGGGCAGGAAATAATTACTCAATTTATTTCTGTAAAGTATATTTATATGTATTACTAATTTAAGGGAAGATAAACTGAGCATGCAGCAGACAGGGTGAAAAGAGGAAGCTTGTCTGCCTCTGTGAGTTTATGTGGTTTCCAGGTCTTGAGTATATTTAGCGTAACAACAGCGATCTAAGCGTCATTTCTCACCTTCATGTCAGCGTTAACACTCGTCCATATGCTTGCCTCTCTCCGCAGCTTCATCGCAGAGTCGGAGCAGATGAGAGAGCAGTGGGTGAATGCTATGCGAGACGCGATAGGTGAGGCATTGTCTAACAGCGAGGTGGCTGAGCGGATCTGGGCGGAGTCTAGCAACAGTCTGTGTGCCGACTGTGAAGCACCGAAGCCGGAGTGGGCCGCCATCAATTTGTGTGTGGTGGTGTGCAAACAATGCGCAGGTTTGTGTGTTCTGATTTTGTTTTTGTGCGGTGCTTTGGGCTGTCAGTGTGAATACTTTGTGTTTAGCAGCATTTTGACTTTTAGTTGCTGGTTGCTGAGTATCAGAATTAACATGTGGCTTCCAGCACAAGAGGCATTGTGACTTTGTTTTGTCGTGGCCATCAGTTGTCATAGATGCGATATTTCAGGAAGTTCTTTAGGAAAACACTCCAGTTTAGGACAAATGTTCAGTTGTTCTCAGGGACTATTTAGATGTTAGTGGTCAGAGCTCACTTCTGTTTTTCACTCATATCATTTCCTAAAAAATACTTTTTTGGGCCATTATTAAAGGGCATGTTTTGTTTTTATCACAGGAAATATTAATATTATAATTTAAAGAATCATGATATAAATGTCAGGCTATGTCACCCACTTCTACTACCCACCTTTAAACTCTTGGCCGAATTATGTGTGCTTCTGATAATCATGTGTGAGGCAGCCGTACTTTAGGACTTGTAGCTTCTCTGCGGTCACCTCCGATTTTGTTGCACCTCTATTTTTTTAGTATGCAGACACTTAATAGATTTTTCTAGTAAATAAAGTCTTTTTCTACTAAGGTGAAATAAGCCTGGACACACATTGATATCAGTGTGTGGTTGGTTGGTTGGTTGTGCTGTTTGGCAGAGGCATAAAACCACAGGGCAGTAATTGTACAGTGCTGTGAAAATGTATTTGACCCTTTGCTAAAACACAATGCTGTTTTTAGGTGACGCTACCTGGCCCTGTGTGAAAGTAATTACCTCCTAAACCTAATGACTAGTTGTAGCCTGCGTGTTCTCTTTGGTCAGCAGTGATTTTTGCCTTGAAATATTAAAAAAATCAATCATTTCACTGCACTTGTTGTTTGTTTTTTGTCTGTTTGTAAAGAGTTATTTGGTTGTCCGTACAGAGCTTATAATATGGTCAAGATTGAACTTGGCTTTAATATGTGTATGTGTGTTATTCCAGGGGAGCACAGAGGACTAGGCCCTAGCATTTCAAAAGTTCGAAGTCTGAAGATGGATAAGAAAGTTTGGACAGAAGAGCTTATTCAGGTACAAATAGAAATTCTCTCTCTAATTAATTGTTGAGACGTTTTTGATATAAAAATTAGAACAGACTCCAAAGACAAGGATTTATGTCCAGTTTCTTTAAATATTTAAAGTCTTAAGATTAATTAACTAGTATGTTCAAATATAATGTTTCTGCAATTAATCATTTTGGAGCTGAGACAGCTTAGTTTTAGTTTCATCTCTGTGGAAGTTTCCGAGGCAGTAGTTACCGGTGGTTTTGTGTGGGTTTCATTATATTGTTTTATAAACCTGCAGGTCAGAAGTGTCAGTAATCTGATCTAGTAAGTGCTACAGAAGAAAAATAGAGAAAAATAGAATAAGTGTGGAAGTACTTCTCTTCATTTTTTATTTATTTATTTATTTTCCTGTTCACCCTGCCCTTGTCGCAGTTATTCCTGGTGATAGGCAACGAGCGGGCTAACAGTTTTTGGGCAGCTAATGTCCCACCAAGTGAAGCTCTGTCGCCTTCGAGCTGCAGCGAAGAGAGAAGACGCTTCATCAGCAACAAATATCGCCAGGGCAAATACAGGAGGTACCACGCTCTGTATGGAAACCAGAGGGAGCTCAATCACGTAAGTCAAAGTCACAGTTTGCTTGTGATACCGTTGTGTTTAATTCTGAATCTGCGCACTGCATTGCCAGAAATTTCTGCTAGTGAGCAGCTGCAAAGTGTAAAGTGATGAGTGACAAGCGAATAGCTGAGTGTGCGGATGGGGCCTTAAAATGTGTCCACATTGGAAGCGAGGTGCCAACCGGAAACCAGAGAGAGTGAATGACTTTCCGTAATCTTTCCATGAGGGAAATAACCGCTTGCTATGAGTAGTGGGCGGGGCCCTAAATAAACTTTTCCTGTTTCTGTGTGATTGAAAGTACCAGACTGAAGAATACTGTTGATTAACATATGACCTGATAATAAAGTCACTAGAGGGTTACCTAGGCAACCGGAGCCTTGAATGTCACAAACAGCCGGCTCACGACTTCAGGATCAGTTTTCCCATTATCCTGTTGGTAGATGAACCTTCATACTAGTCTGAGATGCTCCCCTGGTGCATTATTGCCTTCATTAGGTCATCTGTGTACTTAGCATCATTTGGTGTTCATAAGCCCAGATGAGTCATCCTGTCCCTGCTTAAAAAAAATCCCCCCACAGCATGATGCTGCCACCACCACACTTCCTGGCTGGGATAGTATTGAATAGTGTCTTGTTTCCTTCAGACCTGACTGCTGTTATCATGATAGAGAATCTCGTTTCTCACAGTATCAGGATCCTTGAGGTTGTTTTTTTTTTTTTCCTGAATCCCATGCAGGTTTTTGTATGCCTTTCATTGAGGAAACACTACTGCACTGACAGGAGAAACTTCCAGAAAGGCAGCTATCTCCACACAGGATCTTCTTTTTGGTCACCCCTCCTTCCAAGCCCTTGGTTCCCTGATTGCTTAGCTTGGCAGGCAGCCAGCATTACAAAATGATCCCATTTGTTCCTAATGTCTGTTTAAGAAATATGGGGGGCTAGTGGGAATCTTCAGTGCAGCAGGAATGTTTTTGTTGT
Organism: Haplochromis burtoni; assembly: GCF_018398535.1. Classification (NCBI taxonomy): domain Eukaryota; kingdom Metazoa; phylum Chordata; class Actinopteri; order Cichliformes; family Cichlidae; genus Haplochromis; species Haplochromis burtoni. The sequence goes on along the minus strand of NW_024582521.1, from coordinate 1,234,796 downwards.
CTTCGTCAGATTGGTGCCTCAGCATTCTCTACATGCAGTTTATTTGGACTGGTACTGTGAAGAAAAATTGCATTTCTTGTTATATTATACTGGGGTTAATTGGTGAGTGGAAAAAATATATTAACAGTTTTGGCATATGCAAAAATGCCTCCTAGGTTTGCCAAATATAAGGCCTGGGGGACAGAGTTGGCCAAGTAAATACTCAAATCCGCCCACTAAAAGTATGAAGGTATGCATCAATTTTGATTTTTTTTTAACTGTAGTTGTAAAACCAGTTTTTCAACTTATCCTGCTGATTGATTCCTTCATACGGAATCAAAGTAATTAACTAACATAATTAAACGACAGGGAAGTTTCTGTATTTTCACTATAAGGACATTTTCATTAATGCAAACTTCATATTTTATAAGTACTGGATAGTCTGGGCAATACAGATTTATCATATAGTTTTACTTTGATCTTTACCCCTTAAGATTAAAGTGGGCTGCCTTTGTGTATAATGAGTTTGACATCCTTGGTTTGCACCTCGAAGTTGATGATTCTGTTCAGAGTTCTTGTTTTGAGCAGTAACTTAAAATAAGATGCAGAATTTCCTTTGAAGCCAAAAGAAAGAGCATAAAAATAAGCACGTTCCTTTGTGTAAATATATGGTAAGATCCTGTGGCGAAAGTGTTATTTAACACTTAGATACTTACAGTAAAGCAGCCAGTATGCTTCTGCAGCTGGTTGATCCAGTCTTACAACATTTGACACTTTTCTTGTTTTTAAGGCATTTGTGGGACTTTGTTTGATCGCACTGCAGCTGCAATGGAGTGCAAGTTGGGTTTATAGACTAAAAAAAACTGATTAAACTTGTGAAACACGCTCTACCACTTGAAGTAATTTTGCAAACCTCAATTTTAGAGTTGAAGAATTAAAGACTGATTAATGCAGGTTCAGGACTAAACCCTGTGAAATCCCTGCTTCTGAGTCATTTTTTTCAAACTTGCAACTCTGCAAGGTCCCAGAACCGACTCTTAGCAACGACTCTTTTAAATGTGACAACCGCGGTGTCTTTGTGTACTTGTGGTGGGCGACGCTTTGCTTGAAGATGACACATTATTTGGTTAGTATTGTTTAGAATCAGGAAATGTGAGTGGCCATGGAATGGCCATAGCTTTTATACTGGGCTCCATCATGTGTGATTAATGACTGAGTGTTTCAGACCCAGCTCGGTCACTTCTTAGGAGCTTAACCCAGTTACTGCTAACAATGTGTACAGGTCACAGATAAACTTGGTGTGTAAATGAGTCACATTTAGCACCTGACTGTGAGCTATGTGTTTTTCCCCCTCAAGCTGTTAAGCTTTTACATTTGTGTGTGTGAGTGAGTGTGAGTCACTGTGTTTGGGATGTGCAGAATGAGATAAAGGAAGTTGTTTAGTTTGTAGTTTTAAAAGCAGCTGCTTGTCCTCCTCCCTGATGGCTCCATTTTCTGCTCTTTTCTTATCTCTCTCTTGGGTCTTTGGGACCTATAGAGGACGTGATCTGTTGGACTTTCCTACAGCTTTCATCCCCCCCCCTCCCACAAACCCACACACACACACCACTCCACCCCCATTTCAGAGGTGATTACTTAAATGGCTGCTCTACTTGTTTGTTTTTTTCCTGTTCATGAGAAAAATACAGATGAGCATTGCTTCTGCTTGGGTGTGCCTTTCAGAAATTGTACACTCTGCACATGTGTCAGCTGGTGACAAAAATGGTGATGTAAGTGTGCAAGAGTGTGAAATGAAGACAAAAACATGCTTGCACACTCTGTGAGTGCAGCAGCACCCTTAGCTAATTCAGGGTCATTTATCTACTCCTGGCTTTTTAACCCCACTTCTCTTGCTCGCTTTCTTCTTTGTTTTTACTTTTCTCCTTAATGTGACATCATTACTTACTGATTTAACTGGAATGTGCTGTAACTCCACCCCTCCCTCTGTTTTCCTCCTCCTCCTTCTCCTCCTGTCCTACACATTGTTTGGCTCTGACCGCTGAAGAAATTTGATCACTTCACTCCTTGCTCTTTTTTTCTTATTTGCAAGTCGTTTATATTTTTTATAATTTTCTTTTTGATATGAGCTTCAGACTTTTACATTTGCAACTTTTCCGGGCTGTCTTTGTCAACTGACATTCAAATAGCGGACTGACTGACGGGAACTGAAAACTTCCAGGTTGGGCTATGTATAAGAGGGGAGCTGTAGGACAGGGTAGTGAAAATATGCCTTGTTTTTACAGCTCTCTGAGTCCTTTTAGGCTAGCTCTGTTAAGAAAAAGAGCACAACCTTGCATTTCAGTGGCGGTTCGTTTAAAGCGATGTGTGGAAGTGGATTGTAGATCTCTGACAGTATGTGTGTGCAGTCATGTGCTTGAATGTGTCTGTGGGAAACATTTTTGTGTTGACACTATGAGGACTGCAGCACTGCAGCTCTGTGTTAGTGAGACATTAGAGCTATTGTGTGTCTGTGTGTGTATGGTTTTTTTGTTTTTGTTTTTTATCTCTGGAGTGAGCTGCAACACATTGAAATGCACATGAATTTGCCTGCGTGGGCATGGTTGTGTGCCTTTTCTGTATTTGGTCTGTACTGCTTTCTTTTTGTGTGCTTGTATGTTTCCATCTGTAAATCATGATCGTCGTCTCCTGTTTTGTCTCTTTTGGTTCTTCCTCTGTTGTTACTGTGGCTTCCTAATTTTTCTCAGTTGCATCAAGTAGTGAACTCTAGCTGTGACCACAGTTTTACACTGGGTTTCTTATTCCCTGGAAAAACCATACTCTGCATTTCCTTCTTACAGAAACAAAACAGATGCAGTTGTAGGCACAACTGCATCTGTTTTTAGAAGACATCTATTGAATGTTAGTCACCTGCATGTTAAGAATAAAGTAACAGTCATCCATGAGTTGTTCTTCCTCTGTGGCGTTGCCATCTTCCTGTTAAACAGTTTGAAGCTTTTTATGGCCTTTAGGTTGACATTAAAGGCTTTGTTGGCTCGTGGTTTCCTTGAAAGGGAAGAAGTGACACAGCATAGATGACGTTTCATAATGAAGTGCACAGTGTGACATAGAGTTGTTTAATGCAGACAGTTTGATAGTCCCTCTGTGTTTGTGCTGTGTTTGAGTTGGGGATAGTTGTCATAGTTTAACTTTTTTCATAACTTTGTGGCTATTTTAGTGACATTTGAGAAAATAAAGCAATCGGTTATTGAAAAGTTGACGGCCACTCTCTTTTCCCAGGTCTCCTTGACTGTTTGCTGTTGGCTATCAGCATGTTGTTGTTAGTTTGCTATGATAAAATACCAACTAAGGTACAGGATTAAAAATCTCTTTACGGCCTTGTTTTTTATGCTTTTAAAGTTTTGTAATTGGATTCCTTATAAGAAGAGCTCTTCATCGCATACCTTCTCCTTTTGTTTTCTGCTTTTGCTCATTCTTCCTATTTAATTCTTCTGTTTTCCGACCATTCCCATCATGTCCTCATTCACACTTTAGGATTTCGTGTTATAAATCCTTTCGATTTCTACAGGGAGATTGGCTCAACATGTGATCTCCTTTCTTGTTTATTTTGCTGTGCTTTTTTTTTTCCCTCCCTCCTTTTTTTTTTGTCTGGAACTCTGAAGGAAAATGATTTTTCCTTCAAATCATTTTTTTTCTCTGCCCTCCTTTTTCTGTCTGGATTTTCACCTCCCTGACCATCTCTCTCTCTCTTTAAGCTACACACGGTGAGGTAATGATGGAACATATGCGAATAGCTCTTTCTCATCTGGATTGAATATATGCACGTACATACACATCTGTAAGTGTGGGTGTAGTTTGGGGTATTTTGTGCTAAAGTCTACACAGCAAAGCCTGCATGTGTTAGTATCGCTGTCTGTACATAGGTTGAGTTTCTAGCCAAAAACAATCTGTCTCTGATTAATGTGGCTGACTGAAATGCTTTCATCTTCTTTTCACAATATTTTTCTTTCTTCCTTTCCCTCCCTCATCTTCCTTTTCCTCCAGTTCAGCCCCATACAAATGCAGAGGCCAGATGGAGGCCTATGTTTTTTGTTGGCTTTTTTTTTTTTTGACACGCCCAGATAAAAATCTCTCTGTCTCTCTTGGGAAATTCTGCAAGATTCTTGAATTCCCTTCTCTCTGTGTGCGTTATTACATTACTGCCTGTTTCATCGGCAGCAGATGTTGAAGGGTGAGGTTTCTTAACACTCAAACAGCCCATTTCCTCATTGTACTTCATTGTGATGGGTTCAATTTTCCTGGACAGAAGAAAAGGCTGTTGTCATATTACTGTACACTGGCTCTTTGCACAGCGTAGGTGTCCACATGTATGTCCACATGGGATGAAGCAGAGCACTGATTTTTTTCCTCTGTTCTTTGTGCAACTGCTTTGTGCTTGTGGTCAAACAAGAGTTCGGATGACTGTGTTTGTTGGGCTGCAGTGGCATCTTCATTGCAGGCCGGTACAGCTAAACTGTGTGGTCATTTTGATGTTGTTGACCAAAAGTGGAAAAATTTGGTTGCCATCAGTGATAAAGAGCAGGTTACACCCATCTTTTTATTTGTTGTATATAGTTTTATAACATTTTCAAGTTGCCTTAAATCTTTTTAAAGATTTAAAGACCAAAAACTTCATCTACTTGGGCATGAAAACCAGATCATGGATGGATTTTTAAGGAAAAATACAGCCTGTTTTACTGATTTTGGGCCTCACCCTGGACAAAAAAATTACTAGTGATATTTTAAGCAGCTCTTTAGAGCGCCCTGAATTTTGTTTGCCAAATCTTTCAGTGCTTGACCCTGTCTGCAGCTGCACTCCGACTCATTGGACTGAAACAAAGCCAGACTGCGTAATGTCTCAGGATCTGTGGCTTTGGGAATGGGAAGTGCTGTCACTCTGGCAAACAACCCCATTTATAATTCTTGATGTTTTAAATTCTCTCAACTCATCGGTGCTTTGGCAGTTTGTCTTTGTGTTTTTTGGGTTTGTGTGGGTGTATCTTTTGCAATTCTAATCTTTGCTAATTGCCTTGTTTGTTTGTGTGCGTGTGTGCGTAAGCTCAATAGTGCTTAAATAGAGGAGGGGCTCTGTCTGTGTGTGTGTGTGCACTGGGGAATTTCTCAGTCAGACCCAAAAGAGCTTATTACGTTTAACTGAAGACAGACATGCATGGGTGTGTATTCTCTCTTCTTCTTTCCTTGTGCTCAGGGTTAGTTTGTTTGTTGTTTATAGTCTAAAGAAGTGTTGTGGAACTTATTTATATGAGTGAACACCAGTTATATTCATCATCGTTCCAGCGAGTTAGCACAATGCTGATTACGTCTTTCTCAACTTGTGCTGCATTCCACCTGCCTGAGTTTTAAATTCCTTCGCTGGTTTACCAGTAATGGCACATCAGTCATCGCTCATGAGCTATTAATAAGGAGAGATGATGGCAACAGAAATATGACACAAAAGCTTCTTTGTTAGCACGTTAAAAATGTTTGTGTGATCACTGCCAGGAAAGTTCCCTACTGCAGGTAAAGACATCTGGACCTGTCACGATAGTTCTGTCCTTGGTGGTGTTGTCGGGGGTTAAATGAGACGTGTAATATCAGGGTGCGTGTAGATTTTAGGGTTGCCGCAGCGGTACGTATGCCTACATTGCAAAGCAGACATTTTTTTTTCTTCTAAAGATTAGTTTTTGGGCATATTTAGTCTTTATTTGACAGTAGAGCAGCGAAGACAGACAGAAAAACCAGATGAGAGAGAGAGAAAGCGAGGACACGCAGCACAGGGCCGCAGGTCAGACTCAAACCCAGACCACTGCACTTTAGCCATGTGTCATATAGTTACCTTCTCACCCACTGAGCTAAACAGGCTCCCGAAAGTCTGAGCCTTCCTATGAGATTCAAGAATGCTCCGCTTACAAAAATATATTTTAAAAAAAATAAAATAAAAAATTCTGTTTTGTTTTTTTGTTTTTAGATTTCCATTCAGATCAGGTTTTTGACACTAGTCCTTTGTGTCTCCAGCTTAACCTTTTGCTGCACAGCTTCCATTACATCCAAGGATGTAATAAAATTACTGAAGATTCCTTCAAGTTATATCAGTGACGAGGAAACAACTGCAAACAATTGTGCAGTCATGCACAAAGAGTACAAAGTGATAAATACATAAGCTAGGACTTATAATCTAATCATTCCAAAATGGCTCGAGGACACCTGAGAATACTTTGTATATAGTTTAACCAGAGTAATCTACAGTTGCGGTAAATCCCAAAATAAAATGAGTGGAGATTGCTCTTGACACTGCAATGTTTGTTATTCAATGAAAACACAGAGTATACTTTAATGGTTTTTAAATCTATTTGGAAGGAGGAGTGGAGCAGTGTTGACAGTAAAGCATGAGGGTTCTTGGGCAAAAGGCCGTGCAGGTTTTAAAGCCCACATACGCTGACAGACAAACACGCAGTTTGTTTGGTGTGCAGAAGTTCACTTCATTCTGAAAACTGAAAGAACTTCAAACAACATGATTCGAACCTTTTCAGCTGCAGCAGGATCACAGTATTAAAACCCTTTGTTAGTTTTTTCATTAGTCTTGTATTGTAGATTTCTTTCTTAAAAAGAACAAAAGCAACTCCTTTTTCTTTATTACCTAAATGCTTCTCAAGTCGACGCTCTCATCCTCTCCTTCCTTGTCTTAATTTTATCTCACACCCTCATTTCCTTCCCTGCTTTGCTTTAATTGTTGTCCATGTTTAACTGTGTTAAGTCATAGTTAATGTTGATCCAACCTCTTTGGTCTCCTACTTTCTGAGCAATGCAGTTTTTTTTTTTTTTTTATATGTCTATAACAAATAAATGATATGTCTGCATTTGGAGGTAAAATGAATTTCAGTTCAATACTTGCACTATAAAGCTAGAAGTCGTTGCCAAGAAACGGTACACAGTTGTTTCCGCCTGTTATTTTTGTACACGAGCGTTTACTCGTGTGTCTCCTTGTCTGTTGCTCTCCCCTTTTCTCCAGGCTCTTTGTATAAATGTGCAGTGCAGCGATGTACTGGAGACGCTGAGCCTGATTTTCTGCGGTGCAGATGTGAATTGTTCAACTGGGCTGGAAAGTCAACTCTCCCCCCTCTCCTTGGCCACCGCACACTCGCAACCCCTACAGGCCGAGTTATTGAACCATAATCTGAACACAGGTACAGTATGCGTGCAAGCTCAGGGTCCCAAGCACACATTTGTTTTGAATGGACTGAGTAGAGCTTTCATGAAAGAGTTTGTTAAAGTATTGATTTAAAAAAAATAACATGTTTTTTCACAAAGCACTTGTCGAAACACAGCGTGCTTTATAGGCAGGCAGATTCTGGAAACGAGAACGGACTGGAGGGATACGTTAAAAAGGATCTTATACAAAGCAGTTGGCTTTGTAATTTGGATCCTCTGTTAGGTCATTCAAAAATTGTGTTTCCCTGACATTAAAATTGTTTTTGCTTCAGTAATCAACAGGATCTTGAAATAATGAGTGGACCCTTAATATCAATTCTGCAATCCAAGAAGTTTGAATGCTTATTAAGCTCTAAGTGAGAGCAGAATGCAGCGATTTACTGAACCTGTAATCAGCTGAACAGTGTTTCCCCAGTCTTGCTTCACATAGGAGGTGCTCCTTGTTGCTTGTCTTGTGTCTTTCATTTTCTAAATGTGTGACATGTTTTTAGTGGGTCACAGGTCTGGATTGCAGGCAGGCTAGTTTAGAGGCATGTTGTTGGTGTAAAGCATGTTTAGCTTTCGTTTAAGAGCCCCCTGATTCTAGTTAACAGCACTTTTAAAAAGTCATTGACTCAGTCTTGCAGACATCAAAAGTCTCAATAAACACTCCCATCAAAGCCTCATCAGGCAAGTTGTAATACTATATCATTTGTTAGTTGACATTTTCTTCTAAAGTCTACTTTTTATTTTATAGCGAACTAAGATGTGGTTTAGGTTAGTTTTTAGTTAACTATAATAATCTTGGTATTAGCAATGAGGTAATTTAGAAATTGGTTGATATTTGGTGACGTCAGATGGATCAAGGCACTGACATTTTAAGAGTGGGTGACTACAGTCATAGCAAAACATAGTTCAACTATGAGGTAAGAACTCAAAGCAGAGTGTTGAGAAACGAGGGAGGGGCCATTTCAACAGGGTTTAAAAGTTTAAGAGACCGTAAGAGTGTGTCGTAAACACTTCTTTACTTTCATACAATCAAATTCTTTACAATGTTTTTCTGTAGAGCTACCACGGTTAGAGGAGGTGGATGCTATGGACCCAGAACCTTACCCACTACCTCCTTCCGTGTCTCACAATGGCTTCTTATTTAAAACTGCATCCATGGCTCGGCCAGTCACAGAGCGCAAGGCCAAAGAGGGTAAGCACAAACACTCTACAACAGCAACACTTACCACAAGAAGAAAGAATAGTTAAAGTGATTATCACTATTATGCTTGGCAAATATTTATTTGTCTATCAATATAGAGTTCAGTCGTCGCTGGTGCACGCTAAATGATGGCGTTTTCAGCTACTACGAAAGTGACAAGAACTCAAACCCAAATGGAGCTCTCAAGGCTTCAGAGATCGTGTGTTTGGCTTCCGACAACGAAGACAGACATGGGTACGCAAACACCCACACACTGTCCGTCGTAAATGCACATTTACAGCAAAAATGCAATGACACCTTGTAATGTTAAGCGAGATGAATCGTATGTCTCCTCCTTCTCTTTCTTAAATTTCCCAGTGTCTGCTCTTCTAACCTCCTTTTTTTTTTTTTTTCTCCAACCCCCAGGTATAACAATACATTTGAAATTTATACAGAGTCTGAGCGTCTCTACCTGTTTGGCACCGATGACTCAGAAGTCAAATCCCAGTGGGTCAAGTCTATCGCCAAGGTAACAATCAAATACATATATTCAGCTTAACGGAGAGATTTGTGATTTTTCTTTATTTCTAGTCAAATAAGAAAGCTCTTATAAGTGGTGTTAGCAGATTAAGCTTGGTGTCAGTGATCAGGACAGTGCTCGCTGTTGTTTATTTTATCAAAGCACAACTTTCTTTACGACTGACGTGATCGTGTGAAATGAAACAACAGTCATTTTATCTCAACGGCTGAAAGGGCAAAGTGTGTGCACTCAAATTTCATTAGTTATTGTGAGACCAGTCATATGTGTCAGAGTTATGCACAAGGTCATGAACAACCTGTGACACAACCAGTTTCGTGGAGGATTGTCTCTTTCCACAGCTCTTGGGGAGAAGGCCGAGATAGTAACTGGACAGAATGTAACCAGAATCGAGGCTGAATTTGTTGCCGCCCACACTGTGTTCTTCAAGCAGTGACAAATAGTATTCGTTTTTAAAAGCTTGAATTTAAATGAAATAAAATAAAATGTAGCTCATAATAAAAAAAGAAGGGCAAGGACGATTTGGTGCAAACCCTGGTTTGAGACCAGGAGGAGGCACAGATCCCTTGGGGATTGCGTCAGGAAGATCCTTAGGCGTAAAAATCTGCCAGATCAAAATATGTGGAGCTCTTTCCCGTTGTTGAAAAGGGAGCAGCCTAAAGAAGCTTCAGTACAAACGCCGTATGTCCTTTGCTTGTAGGCCTTTATTCCAGTCTCTGCAGAACCTTTGCTGAGATTGAATTTTGAGAGGATTGGGAAGCTGATGTGCAAAGATGGCTTGAACCTACAAAGGTCCAAAGTTGGGTGGTTTGCTCTGGAGGGGTCTGTACTTCACGTTTACCTGGAGGGCAGTCAGGTGGAGGAGATCCACCTCCGCAAACTGAACGAACTATGTGAGTAAGACACGCAAACATGGATTTAATCACTGTGTGAGTGCTCAGCGATTAGAGCACAACAGTTCTTACCCTGTATTTGTGTTTTACAGCAATTCAGCAAGACAATGAAGTCATGGTTCTGGTGGGGAAAGGCAGGTGAGAACGGATCATTTGCACACTGATTGACAAATTATTCTTACAGTTTGAAACCCCTTTAAAGATTAACCTGTTTATTTTTTATAGATATTCCTAATGATGAAACAGTTTTCCCTCACATACTCATCTATTAATTCTTCTTTATTTGTTTCTTCTTCTCTTTTTTTAGAACTCTGTACATAGAAGGAAAGAGAAAGCTGGATTTTTCTTGCTGGTGTGCAGCTATCCAGGCAGCTGCAGGGAGTGGAGGAGACAGGCTGCACGAGCAGCAGCTCACGGAGACGGACATACCGGTGATCGTAGATAGCTGCATTAACTACATCACACAGTGTGGTAAGAAACACACACTCACACACACATAAGAAACCATTTTTGTGAAGTAAATATGTACTTCATGCATCTTTAGTTTTGTTTATTGTGTTACATTTTGACAGTGCACTATAAAACATTCACACATATATGCAACATTACCTCATAACAAACCAAAGACGACTCCTTACAGCACAAGTCATACCTCATATCATGGTAAGCATTGATAATATAACATTTGCATAACATAAAATTTAGGTAACCATCATAGTTCAGCACACAAACAAAAATCCAGGCTCTTGGTTCAGCATGAACTGTAACCTTTTCTACCGTTCTCTGAACTATGTGGCTACAATAGTTGGACCTTAAGTTTACTGTGTTAAATTCCACTGGATCTATCCACGGAAGAACCATCTTCCTCCTCATCTTTTATATAGCTGTACAGCTTGAACATTGGTTTCACCAGAGTGGCAGAGTTGCTTGTGCTACATCTCTTGCATGAGTTCACAGCTTGAAAAACTTGACATGTACAGCAGTTCAAAGTAGACAAAGATAAAATAGAGGAAATAACATGACTCTTATTTCCTCGAGTGGACATGGGCCTAACTTGCTCTCAGTGTGGTGTGTGAGGTCCATTGTTTTAATTATCTGCACTCATTGTAGAGAAGTGCAGCTGCATCACACTTCTCTCTTTGTGGGTTGACACCGTTTGACATATTGGCCTTCTGGCCTCACCACTAGCTGCTCTGCTCATGTGATTTTTTTTTTTTTCTTTCTTTTTTCCCCTCGTTGTTGTTTTTGCTTTGCCTTCAGATGTCAGTCAGCTCAATGTTTCCAAGCCCTCAGAGACCAATCGTTGCAGTGTTGAGGCGAAACACTTGATGCATTAAATGTTCTGAATGTTGGAAGATGCAATATAACGATTAAGTTTGAGGAACTTTTGTTTTCTTTTGTCAGTGGTGAAAGAGCTGTTTCTTCCGGTTTAAGTCTGTGTTTGTGTAACATTCTACTCTGTGTGTTTTTGTGTGTGCTTGTTAATGTCCCATCTCTAGGTATGGTGTCAGAGGGAATTTATCGCAAGAGCGGCGTGAACTCTCGTGTGGCAGCTCTGTGCGAGAGGTTTCGTCACGATGCTCGCAGCCTTTGCCTAAGGGAAGGAGAGCATCAGGTGGACGACGTCTCTAACACACTCAAACGGTTTTTCAGGGAGTTGAAAGAGGGAGTGTTCACAACACAGGACTCCCCCTCCTGGCTCAGCACTGCAAGTAAGAGTCATACGATTTTGTTTCTTCATGATTCCTATGTTTCTTATTATTTTACGAGCTTTGAGTATCCTGTAAAACATGTATAGATCAGACACCTGTGGCTCTCCTTAAAAGGGGCAAATTAGTTTTTCTGATGTTTTGATATCATGATACTGCATCTGCTGAGAGACACACTGACAGGCCAGTTTGGAGCCATGCTGTTCTAAAACCTGAGCTGGTTTAGTATTGCCATGCCAAAACAAGCAAGGCCTTCCTGGATTAAGAAGTCATCTGTGTGGCGGATGACCTGTCATGGTCCCTTTACAGACATGCATTTTGTGGCATTTAGCATGTGAATACATTACAAAATTATTAGCCGAAAATCAATGTCACTGTGCTTTTTTTTTTTTTTTAACAGGGCAGCAAATTTCAACATAGCAATTCTATTTTCAAATTTCTGTTTGCACACAATAACAGAATTATTTTGGAGAAAAACAATAACTAACAGGCTCATGTTATGACCCTGAGCCTTATGAGCCTTAGTACAAACCATTGCTGTGAATTAATGTGCTTTAACTTAAACTTTGTACCCTTATAGACTGTTTGAGCAGTCACTTGAGAAAGCATCATGTCAAAAACACAAGAAAGCAGTTTAGACTTGTGATAAAGAGTTATGGCTGCTCATAAAGCAGAGATGGATATACATCGTTATCACAGTGTTTCCAAGTGTCAAGAACTGGAGTGAGAACTATCATTAGGAAAGTGACACACAGCACACAACAAGCCTGACAGAGGCAGGAAGTGAAAGATTCATTAAAGGAAAACCTGGGAGAGATGTGTCCAAAGACCACAGAACAACTGTCAAGACACTCATGAATAACTTAGTCGACTTGGATTTCCTACTCTCAAAGAAGACTAGAAACCTGCGCAGGAACCATGAGGTTGCAGATGAAGGAAAAGTCCACTTCTGCAGAAGACGTACCTTCAAGACAGACTAAAGCATGCTAAGGACAACCTGAAGAAACATTATGCATATGGGAGTGTGTCCTTTTGTCAGATGAGATGAGACGAAACAAAGGCTCTGTAGCCACAGTGACTTATGTTTGGAGAAAAAATGGAGAGGCGTCAACCCATAGAACACCGTCCCCGCAGTGAAGCATGGTGGTGGGACTATTATGCTGTGGAGATGCTTCATAACGTCTGGAAGTGGGCATCTTGTCAAAATGGAAGGAAGAGTGAAGGATATGTGAAGATTTTGAAAGAAAACCTCAAACAGTTGGCAGCAAACCTGGATCTCAGTCATCACTTTGTCCTCCAACACAACAGTGACTCAAAACATACATCGAACCTGATGAACAACTACCAGCCTGTGTAAAGCTTTAGAGAGTCTCGCTCGGGAGACGAGTGTGGGTCTTGTTGACAACTACAGCAAATGACAGCAGGCTGTTTTCCAGTAAAAAGGATTTGCAAATAACTATTAATAACCTTGACCCTGGTAGTTTTTGTTTTTTGTGAAACAATTTAGTTTCTGTGTGCAATGTAAAAAATAAAAACAAAAAACTAAACATCCAAAACAAAACTAGGATGTTTGGGAAAGCTGTGTTTTAAAAATCGCTTGCTATGTTTAACAGAAACCTTTTAATTTTTTTGTGTAAGTTTTAAACTTTCATGAGGAGGGTCCTCATCTGTCCTCATCTGTCCTCATCTGTAGCTTTTAGTCCCTCTGCACTTTAATCTAGTTTACAAGGAAGGACCACAACCCTTTTATATTTTATCTTGGGTTTGGGTGTTTAGTGTTGATGTTGGGCGTCATTGTTTAAGGATTTTTCAACAATCGAAATTATTGCAGTACATAACTGCCTCTTACTATTTGTAGTCTTACACCGAAAACAGCTTTTAGCACAACTTTTCCAGTCTTTTTTGCCCCAGTAACATAAGCATTTGACAATGTACTGGTTTCAAATTGAAAATGATCATATAATGCTAGTATTGCAGGGATTTAATGATATGTTTGTCATTGTAATTCTAGTGTTTTGTTTTTTTTAACACTGAAGCTAAATTGAGCATACAGTGCAAAGAGAATGAGTTTAAAGATATGCTGCCGCTGTGTGTCTGGTACCATCATCTTGTTATTGTTTTCAACCAAAGACCTACACACTGCTGGCCATTTTTTAATATATACATGCCAGTTTAAACAAAAATGCTCTTTGTTTTAGAAGTCTAGAGTCCTTTTTCATCAGGCCTCTTTTCAGCCTTTCTCCCTGTTTTGATCTTTTGTGCTCTCGTCCTGTGCTTTTTTTTTTTTTTTTTCCTCGTTCCATCTTACATTCCCAGCTCTTTCTTTGATCCTGGCCGTTTGTACTATAAATATCCTCTGTGTTCATAATTTTATTTAATAATTTTACTTTTCTCCTCATCTTCTTCTCTCTTCCCCAGCCATTCAGGATGAAAGTACTAAAATCTCCCAGTACAAGAAGTTCTTGAACAAACTGCCTCATGTCAACAAGGCAACACTACAAACCCTTATCAAGCATCTCTACTGGTGAGAACTGATACACAGTGACTGATACCATCTTATCACCTCTCCCTGAGTATGTATTTGTGCACAGACTTGTGTGGGGTTTTTTTACCGCTTGTGTTTCAGCGTGCAGCACTTTTCGGATGAAAACCAGATGAACAACCATAATCTGGCCATCGTGTTCGGTCCCACACTGTTCCAGACTGACGGGAAGGACTATGCCGCTGGCCGCGCCATTGAAGACCTCATTGAGCACTACAAACTCATCTTTGAGGTCAGTGCTGATAACAAAGGTGGTAATGCTTCTATGCTAACACATCAGGGATTTAAAAACACTTTTCAGTGGTGTAGAGGTCTAAGTGTTCGTCTTATCTTTTTATCTTAAAGATCAAGCTTCACTGTGATTACAACACAATGTTCTCCTTGCATGCAGTGATTCTGCACTTTGAAGTATCAGTGCAGATTTTAAATGTTGATACATTTTTATTTGTGGTTGAATTACTCTGCGTATGCTCTCTTGCAGGTGGATGAGCAGCAGCTGAACAAGCAGATAGAAGTGATTGAAGTTATCCACAAAATGCGGAATTTGAAAAATGTGAGCAACATACAATAAACTTTAAACAAAGAATGGTTCAGTGACCTGACATATTTCAGAGGCAAGATTTAGGAAAATCATTGAAAATATTACAATATAAACGCAGAACTAAAACTAAGAATATTTCTTCTATATTTTTAGTTTAGTTTTTCAAATTGTGTCACTTAGAATTTTTTTCAGAAGTCCAGCTTTGGTAAAAGTGTGAATTTTTTCCCATGCAGTTTCAGTTTTTAGCTTAGTTTTAGTTAATTATAATAAACTTGGTGGATTTCTTCGGTGAGATTAAACAGTCATTTCCACAGCCATCATCAGAACATATCAGCAAATGAAGGAAATTCTTCTGGATCGGTTTTCTATCCCGCTGGGATACATCATATTTCCAAAAGCCATCACACACACACGAACTTGATTGACATCCCAATCTTAATCTATAGGGTTTAATAGGCTTTCCACAACATTCAGGAGAGTGTTTATGGGAATTTTTGACCAGAATCACATTTGTGAGGTCAGATGCTAATGTTGGATGTCAAGCGGCTTGCAGTTTGTAATTCATCCTGAATGTGTTAAGGGTTCATTACTGAAACTAAGGCGCCGAACCCAAGTCTTAGAAAAGCAACCACTCACCATAATCCCCCCTCCACCACACTTTACACTTAAACTAGAAATTAACATAATAAATTATCACCTGCCTGTGTAATTAACCATTTTTATTATTTAGTTCATCTCAGTGAAATGTGTTGTGTGAAGTGTTTCGACTTGTTTGAACACTGCATTTGGTTATCTGTGTATACGCTTTTTTATCATCGCAGTTTTTCTGTCTGATCATTTGTTTGCTTGTGTGCCCTAAGCTTCAGCCTCCTTCTGAACGAGGAGGTGACTTCATTTGTACCGTGTACCTGGAGGAAAAGGCCAGTGGAGAGAGACATGTGAAGGTGGGTTGGAATTCACCAAATAACACATTTATTTATTTAACAACCCAGTTCTTTCATCTGGCACACATCAAGTTCCACAGTAACGAACAGGCTGGTGTTTATAGAAAACAAATATTTCCACTCTTCCCACAGATTCCTGGTTCTATGACAGCATTAGAGCTCACACTGGAGATTCTGGACCAGCGTAACATCCCAATTAAAGACAAAGATTACTGGAGCTGCTGGGAGATCTGCTGCAAGGAAGAAATGGGTAAGACTGATTAAAAAGATGAAGGGAGGCAGGACAAATGCCAAACAGCATTTGTTTTTTATGCTGATGCAGATTTAGAATTTATAGGGTATTTTGTAAAACTCTGTCTTAATTATTCTGTTTTTTTTTTTTCATTAATATGGTACAGGGCTATTTTGCTTTGGAAAATGACAGTTTACTAGGACTAATGCAAAAAAAAAAAAATTGCCTGCAACAGTGTGGCTGCAAACTGCAGTTTGTTTTGCATCTGGTATGTGACCTGTCTGGTTCCCTACAAGGAAGCGACAGTATGAAAATGACAGTAGCAGTAATCTGCAGATTAAAGAGGAAATGGAGCAGTAATGATGAGAAATTGAAGGAAATTGTTGTTGTTGATGGGAAGAGAAGGAAGGAATTTACTGCTACAGACGGTGTCATTTACTACAGATTGGTATGTAGATTTACAAAACAAAATTCTTCCAGGATGTAAGGTGAGATTTACGGAAATATGTATTTATAGCATCTAAAAATATGAAGCTGTACCAGTTATGTCATCAAGCGCTCAGCATGTTTGTCTGACACTTTGACCCTATTGAGGAATGCAGATTTGCAAAGTTCTTTGTCATCCAGAAATGCCCCAAGTTTGCATCATGTTTTCACACATGCTCTCTTTCTGCCTGCTCTGTTTTTCAGAACGACCGCTGCACTATCAGGAGCGAGTCTTGCCCATTGTTCACTCCATCGGCACAGAGTCTCATCTGCTTATCAAGAAACATGCTGCAATGGAGGCCATCACTCTTTACCTGTGTAAATACAAAACAACAGAATCATTGCTGCACTGTTTGGTCTTCCACATTGTGGCATGCTTGCATCAATTTCAGTTATCTGGCCTTCTGTCCTGCAGCCAGTAAACCGGATGCATCCAAGCACGGGATGATAAAATTCAGAGAGGAGCGAAGCATCTTGGGTTTGGGCCTCACCAGTTTTCATGAGCGTTATTTCATCCTCAATTACAACTCGCTCAGAATGTACAAGGACGTCAGAGTAAGATCTACAGACATACTTTTATCGTTTTATTTGTTATCTCCTTCGTAGACTCGTTAACTAATTTTTCCTTTTTTCCCCCCACTGTCTGTCAGAGTAACCGTCCAGAACGTGAATGGCCAGTGAAAAACTTGAAGGTTTACCTTGGTATAAAGAAGAAACTCCGTCCTCCCACATGGTGAGCACCTGTGCTGAATTACCAGTGTCACGCTATTCTCATGAGTGCTTAGTGGCAAAGCAGCAGGTGGCTGCTGTAAATGGAAACTGCTGTCACACCAGGAGGAAGACTGGCCATGCAAATTATCGCTTCAGTGGGCACAAAAAATGTATTTACTGGGAATAACAATTTTCTGGGATTATCTGATCATGAATAATTGGATATCTGGCCACTCATTCTCCAGCTTTATACAAGTGTAACACCTCTGCACTACATTGCTGTTGGCGGGAGCAGCTAGTGCTACCCCTACTGATCAAAATGCATCTTTTTGATCTCAAATTACCTCAGTTTTGTTAGCTTGAACCAAATTGCTTGATGCCCTTGAGCTTCCTTGTTTCATAACTTTAAAAGTTTACACAGAGCAACTTCTGCAGCTCGGCTCATGCTTAAAGGGATAATTAACGACTAAACTTAAATTATTAATTTACGAACTCTACAGTTTCTTTATCTGAAGTAGCTGTTTGGGCCTTGTAAGCAGAGTGACCACTAGGGGGCAGGCTGACACTGTGAATCCTGAGAAGCTGGATTGCTGTTAAAGTGATTTGTATGTTTATTTTTAGTTGGGGACTGACAGTTCTGTATGAGAGCATGAAACAAGAGAAGCCCGAGAGACAGCAGTGGTGAGTACTTATTCAGTGCTCTCTTTTTTATAATACACAACTTTCAGGCTCTGATTACGTCACCAGCAATGTTGGTTTATTGGCTGGAAAAATAAGTAATACCGAAAACAAACAGCCGCAGGAGCATTTTTTTTCCGCTAATTGGCTTGATTTGCAACAGGTCAGTAACTTGATCGGGTATAAAAAGAGCATCTTAGGCAGAGATTCTCCATTATGCAAAAAACACTCTACAAATTGTGCAATAATTTCAGAAAAATGTTCCTCAATCTAAAAATGAAAAGCCTGTGAATATCCCATCATCTACATAATCTATGGCCCATAATAACTTCAGAAGATTTAGGAAATCTGCAGAAATCTCCGTATGTAAGGGACAAGGTCAAAAATCATGCCTGTAAATGCCTGTAAGCTGCTTGCTTGGGCTCAGGAAGACTTCCAGAAATCATTATCTGTGAGCACAGCTCATCGTGCGGTTCATGAATGCAGGTTAAAGCGCTATCGTGCAAAGAACCAGACACACATGAAGATGTGAATGGACTGAGACAAAGTGGAAAACTGTTCTGTTGTCAGAATGATTAGCATTGTGCAAAACATGGACACTGCAGTCTCTAGATTAAAGCAGAGAGGGACCTCCGTGCTCATGTCTGTTGGTACCTGCATGCATTAATACCTATATACATACAATACATACTTACTTACATACATAGAACTGGCAGCTGGCACATCTGGAAAGACACAATTAATGATGAAAGATGTCCAGAGGTTTTAGTTTATCACATGCTCCCATCCAGAAAGCCTTTCAGGGGATGCCTTGCATATTTCAGCAAGATGATACTAAACTGCATGCTGCATCTATTACAACAGCATGGCTTTGCTGTCGAAGAGTCCAGGTGCTGAACTGGTCTGCCTGTAGAAAACATTAGTAAGGTGGAGTAAGTAAGCCGTGAGGTTCAGCAGCTATATATATCTGATATCAGACGAGAATGGGAATAGATTTCTCTCACAGAAGTTGGCAGCTCAAATTTTTAGAGACGTGTTGCTGGCGTCAATTTCAATTTCAGGTTTCATTGTTCTATTGTGAATAAATCCAAGTTCATGAGATTTGCATTGTGCTTAGGGCTGGGCTATATCATACCGTTCACAGTAATACCGGTGTAATGTTGGGCAATGATAGGAAAATGAAATATTGCGATAGAATATGGGTAAAACGCGCATGCGCAGTGCCTTTGTTTACATACGCACATGGCGGCGACGCAGAATGAGAAGAGCGAAAGTGGATCGTTAAATGAAACAGATGAACCAGAACTGGTTTGTAAAAATGCTGCAACTTCAGTGGTGTGGAACTGGTTTGGCTTTCATCCGTCAGATACACAACAAAGCACTATTTTTGGTAGAGCGTGCTAGCGGGCCGTCGTTATTACAGTGTTTGGAAAATATGGCACACTTAAAATCAATCCTTTGATTTTTCTGAAAATCAACAGCGCCCCTTATAATCCCGTGTGCCTTATGTATGAATTCTGGTTGTGTTTACTGACCTCGAAACAATTTTATGTCGTACACGGCGCTCGAAAATCTGTCAAATGTTTTAGTACGACTTTGCTAAGCTACGAACCCGCACCGCTTGATGGATTGTCGGAGCATTACGGCTATCGTAGGCAGGAGCCTCGCGGAGTGATACGTACTGTGCTTCAACATAATATTACCGTATTGCGTGTGTATAACCTTTTTTTTAAGTTTTGTGGATATTATACATGGTTATGCTGAGGATATGTCGGCCAATTTCCACTGGAAATGCCTTTTGGTTAAACTGTCAGCAAAGAATTTGCATTTGCACTGTTACATTTTTATATAACTTTAATGCACTTAAAACAGCTGCTTGTTTAAGTGAAAATACATTGATGTTTTGTTTCGGGGTTTTTTGCACTAATAAAGTTGTGGAGTTGTAAAGTTTTTTTGTCTAGTTTTTTGTCAGTTATATCGTTAACGCAAATTTTCAAATGTATATCGTGATAAATATTTTTGGTCGCATCGCCCTGCTCTACTTGTGCTTTTATTTATAGTTTAAACAGTTGTATTTGTAAACATTTGTTTCAATACATGAAATATAACTAAAGTCTGTCATTATATTAGATTGCAGCACTAATATAGTGTTTGCAGGAGTTCAGCCTTTGCTCTTCCTGTGTGTCATTTTATTTATTAATTTATTTATAACTTTATGGCAGCGTGGTGATACGGATATAAACACAACCAACTTTGGAGAAAGCTGCTAGATTTTCTGTAGGCTGAGAAAACGGGTCAGATCCCTGCATGAGAGTCTCGAGAAGGAGGCATATAAAAGGTTGACTCCACCTAGGGGACGAACACACATGAATGCACCTATAAACAGGGCTCTGTTCTAAGCTAGGCCTGTTCAGGTATTCACTGTGTGTGTGTGTGTGTGTGTGTGTGTGTGTGTGTGTGTACATGTTACACTGGGTATGCATTGTTAGCATCTGTAGTCATCTTCGTAGTTGTAATGGGACAGCTGCTCCCGTCATGCTGTAGGCAGTATAATTTCTTGGTCAGCCTCCATTGCCGTGTCCCTTGCAGCAACAAGCAGACATGAGAGGGAGCAAGGAAGATGCAGAAAGAGGTGGAAGGTAGAGGGGCAAGGAGTCATGCTGAAGGGGAGATACTGTATACTGAGTAAGAAATGTTGAATTTAATGCAGTTAAAATACAACTTTGAGTGGAGAGGGATAAGAAAGTGGAAAAAATAATAATCAAGAGCTAGATGAGGAGGCGCCCGTGTGACTGTGTCATCCCAATCTTTTTTAATATATCTGCACTAAATGTCCCTTAATATTCTCAAAACTCTTAGCACATTAATTTTCCCTTTTTTTTTTCTTTTTTTTTCTTGCAGCACTATTTTCTCAGCACTCCTCGTGGTTAAGCTTATAAGGGTGCTAATAAATTTTAGGAATATTATGTAAATTTTATTCTGTGGCTTTTTGGTAATCCATAATCATAGATGAGCAGCTTTCAGTCTTTTGACGCTGATAATGGCGAGCAGTTAATTGCAAGCAAAAACGAAAAAGTCACATGTAGGAGATACTGTGCTGCATGTATGTGCACTGGAATAGAGAGGCTGTCTCCTTTTGAATGCCAGCGAACACTAATGAGCTCTGTTAGGCATTATGAAGTGAACTAGGGAGAGGGAGGAGCTAGGGGTGTGTGGGTGTGTGTGGGTGTGTGTGTGGGTGTGTGTGTGGTGGGTATTCTGTCAAATTCTATGACTGCACCTAATTTTGTGGCAGTTGCATGCTGCATTGCTGTTTTGTTTTTAAAGTCTCTTTGTATCAGTGTTTTGCTGTCTCAGAGGACTTCACTCGAATAATTGTTGGAGTCTAAATTTGTGCTCATAACAGTAATAATCGTATAAATACAGCCTGTTTATTCAGCACAGCAGCATGACTGATGACTCAGAGGGCTATGACGGCAACCTGAGTGGCATGAAATTTGCACGTACATGCATGCAGACACTACAGAGGCACGAATTCGCACTTTTCAGGGACACAGGCACGCACACACAGGCACACACGCTGGATGCTGAAGGTTATAATCAGTGTTTGTTTTGGGCGGAAGTTTAAATTAGTAGTCGTGCTCACTGTTTACGCTTGTGGCGTCACTGGCAGGTGTCATAGGAGAGAACATGTCAATTTCAGTTAATAGTTTTCACTACCTCCCTTTGTTCTTGCTCTTTTTTTCTTCCAAATTTCCCCTGGTCCTCGAATTCATCTCTGCCTCACTATTTGCTTGTCTCCCAA
>NW_024582521.1:1176225-1213303 GCF_018398535.1 Haplochromis burtoni | reverse complement strand
ACACACACACACACACACACACACACACACACACACACACACACTCAGCCCACAGTTTGATTTTTATCGCACTGTCTGCTTCACTTATCTGCCTCTATTTATTTGCAGGTATCTCTGCTGTGAGACCCAGTCAGAAATGAGGGAGTGGTATGCTACATTTCTCAGTATTCAGGTATGTCCCTCCCTGAACACCTGCTGAGAGGTGGAAAATTTGTAATAAATCATTTAAATGTGTTATGATTTGTTTTATTTCTTTTGTTGTTATTTGTGAAAACTGAATTTCTTGTAAAAACCAAGCAGCGATGCAGAAGTTTTAGAAACTGTAATAAAGAAAGTAAATAAAACAGCACTACTGAAATCAGTAATCCTCACCAGGACCATGTTAAATGATTTAAATAGTTTCCTCACAGTGTAGTAGTATTATATTGTAGTATCGTAACATGTCTGTCTTCTCTCCTCTCGGTTTCTCCTCCTTGGTAAAGTACGACGGTAACGTGTGGCCTCAGGATGGACTCCAGCACAAGCGCGTGAGTCGTGAGTTGCCAGACACGCGTCATGGTAACGTGTCACTGATACCACTGCGTGGCAGTGAGAATGAGATGCGGAACAGCGTTGCAGCTTTCAGCCAAGACCAGCTTGCTGTGAGTCAATCTACCAATCACTGGGAGTAATCTAGGACGAACCAGGCAGCTCACTGCAAAGCTGCCCAGTTAATCAGAGACTTTCATGCTGCGCAGGTGGTCCAGACCCCTCAACCATGAGCCGAATCAAAGAGCAGTGCAAATTTGCGCACATCCTATACCAATTTTGCACTTTGCGAGTCTGATTTCTATTCAGAATAGAATACATCGGATTGTGCATGAAATCAAGCGTTCAGTCTCCTGAGGCAGAACTTCTCATGCTCAATTTTTCTCTTTGTTAACCTTTCAGTAAAGTTTGAGGGATTCACCTGTGCAGGATCAATAATCTCTGTTTCATGATTTGTCTGTGATTTAACGATCGTTGCAGGATCTGGGTTCTTAAAATATTAAACTAATCAATTAAATATATTATGAAATGCAATCTCATGTGGTTTCACGAGCTGCGAAGATGATAAATGATTTGTGTTCAACCAAAACAAAAAAATGTTTTAAGAATCCAGACTGTGTGCAGAGCCTTAGACGATTTTTTTATTTTATTTTATTTTTTGATTGAGCCAGACTTATCCTGGTGAAGCTCTGCCAAAGCCTGCTTCAGAGCACTAAAGACACAAACAATAACACATTCAGAGAGAGCTCATGCTTGCAGGCAAACTATACTTTCACAGCACTGGTGTCTCATCAGCTCACAGAATTGTATTCTTG
This sequence comes from Haplochromis burtoni, assembly GCF_018398535.1. Classification (NCBI taxonomy): domain Eukaryota; kingdom Metazoa; phylum Chordata; class Actinopteri; order Cichliformes; family Cichlidae; genus Haplochromis; species Haplochromis burtoni. The sequence continues at coordinate 1,211,960 of NW_024582521.1, read as the reverse complement.
GCATGAACAAACATCACCTTAGTTCGCCGGACTATATTTTTAAGCTCTCTGACACTGAACCAGACCTGCTTAGCAGCATCAATATTGTGTTCATGCAGCCATCCTAAACCCCTCCGCCCTCTGCTCAGTCGTCGGTGCAGAACAGAACGTCGACAATCTGATGATGCAGTTGTCTCCTCCTGCTCTTTTCTTGTTATCACAAACCGCTCAATATTTTGCTGCAGATTGCAGCAGCACATAAAAATTCATCTCAGCCTGCTGTAACTTCCACCGGCAATAGCCTGATTTCAGGGTTGCTGTGTTGTTGCCTGCCGCATATTTTCTATTGATTCCTGCCTGTTCAGTGTATCGACATGATGTTGGAGTGTGAGAAGAGGCGTGATTGCTGTGGTGATAGGACCACAGAGGATGAGAGAGAGAGTGCAAGTGTGTTAGTAGTTGAGAAGAGATTCACTGCATGTCGATATGTCCAATTTTCGATGTGAAGTGAAAGAGTAAATCTGGTACACAGATTGTGTGTGTGTTTGTTTGTGTGTGTGTCTGTTTGTCTATAAAATGGGCTTTTCTGGCAGTCATTTAACCCTTTCTACACAGTTTTTCCATTTGTATTATTGTAGGGTCTATACCTGACAATGTAAAGCGCCTTGGGGCAACTGTTGTTGTGATTTGGCACTATTTGAATTCAGGTTAATACATTTTTGTCTGTTTTGTTGTTCATCAAAAATATGCTTATCTTTCAGTTCCTTAAAGATTTTCGATAATGGTCTCAGTAAGGAAGGTAGGACCATTTTATACACATGAGTTTTTTGGGGTTTTTTTTGTTTTTTGTTTGTTTGTTTGTTTTTTATCACACACAAATTCTGTTTTAGTAGCATATTAATTTTGGTCACCCTGAACTGTGTGTCTCCTGTGCATTCAATAGTCTCTGTGCATTTGATCAACCTCACTTGTTGTTGCTCGAGTCTCTCAGTACTCAAAGTATTCTGAATATTTTTATTAGTGCATGGGATGCTACATTACCATCAGTTGGCAATTTAGGTTGCTAGGCAATGTGATGGTGTTTGTCATAGTTTGTCATACATAATTCAGTTTTTGTGGAGACAAAGTAGATGACACCTATCACACCTTATTAAAGCTAAAGTGCTTTAATATGGTGTGATAGGTGCAAACTCCTAAAGATGGGCTAGCTTGTGTAAAGTCTGGTGGTTGAACTCCTGATGATCGTATAAGGAGACGATCTTGAAGGGAAGAGCGGCCAAATTTAAATCAGGCTCGGCTTTGAGCTGTGGAATTTGTACTTTTGATAACACATCATTGTTTAAGTTACTTATGAGTATTTTCTGTGCCAAGTTTCTGAGATACAGCATGCATCTGTTTCTTATATTTGGACTTTTCTGACTGAAAATCGAGACATCATAAAGTGTGAGTGAAAGTTAAAGTCTCTCAGTTTAAGCCGATCCCTCGGTTCGCTGCATGTCCGTGTTTATATGTACTCTTGACCGGAGCTTATTGAGTCCGCATCTCATGAGCAGCCTCATATCTGGTTGCCATGGCTCCGAGACATCTGTGGTCTGAATGAGAATTTTAAGCTTGACCTCCTGGGGGACTTTTAAAAATGTTGTGAAACTAATTTTAGGTTTAGGGAGAACACTGAAAGCTAGTTTCACTAAGTGAAGCTACAAGTCTTACCAGATGTTTATGAATGAGAAGATCTGCTTGGGATATTTGTTTTCTTTTATTTTGATGAAAGGCTGACTGTCTGAATGTTTTTCTTTCAAGGTTGGATCATCGGCCTCATCGGATGTCCCCTAGACATTCCAGTGACGACTTCATTCCCGAGGGGCAGACACTGAGAAAAACACTTATAATGTATGCGGATAATGGCCTTGCACCTCCTTTGAACACGTGCTGGAATGAAAAGAATTCAGCAGACAACAGGATCACACCGCTTTCCGTGCACAGATGAAGTGAATGAAGAGAAACAGTTTGTCAGACCACAGTTTCCCTGAAGAGGCCAGAATCGATTCCAACCTGATTTGCACCTAATGTTTCCACTGGACTCATAAGAGACAAACTTTTATTTCTTTATATATATATATATTTTTTTTTTTTTTGGGGGGGGGGACACAAAAGACCAGTAATCCTGGGCACCAGCACAGCATGTTCTGCAGGTTTTTGTTTTAGACATCAAAAGCTTGACATTGATTTTGCAGCCGAGTCATATTTTTAAACGTTCTGTACTCTTTGCTCAACAAATCATCGGATCAGTGTGCAGTTTAAATTAAGTAATTGTAGCTTTTGTGACGTTGATATCAGAGGACACTGTGACCTGATTTTCTCTCTGGAGTTTGTTCCAAGGGGACCAAACTGGACTGAAAAATGACAGGTGATGGATGATGTTAGTCCACGGGACATTGGCCGGTGCTGTGGAAAACCTTAGTCCGAGGTTTTTTTGTGCTTTTTGCCACTTTTGTGCACATGTGCAGCACTGTGCATAGAGTGCGTTTACATGGGGATATGAAGACCTTCAGGGAGTAAAGCAAGGAGAATCTTGTGCTGAAAAAAGGCATTATTTTTTTCTCTTTTTCCTTTATCTTTTCTTCCCATCCTCACAGGCACTGCATCCTCTTTGTAGATGATTTTTTTAAAATAAATCCTGAGCTACAGAATACAGCGCATTAACCAGCAGTATTTATAACGTTTTAGATTATGTGTTAGTCGCTTTTTCAATATCTTCTTTATGCACAGCTTAGAATCTTCGCAGGATCGTGTTTTTTATAGTAAGGAGCACAAAAGTGGTGCTGAATAATCTGTAGGTACAAGAAACGAAGTGCTTTACGATGCTCCGTCATTCCTTCTACACGAATCCAACCTTGTATATATTTAATGTAAAGAAATTAATCTGTCAACAGTTGCCTTACCAGCATCGCTGAGCAATTCCTCGTCGCCGCTTCCTTTTAATGTTCTCGCCTGTGGGATTCCTGTAATGTAAAGATTTATTTATTTTGACAGCAGAGGACGCTGTGATGCTGTGTTTTCTCAACCTGAGTTGGTGATGATCTTCATCAACATGTGTAAACACCTTGAAGTTGAGTTCCTGTGAAGAATATGTATTTACAGTAGTGTGCCATTAACTGCCCTCTGACCTCAGCAGGAGTCCTGAAGACTCAACTGTGTAATAGCACGTTGTATACAAAGTATTCACTCTGTACTTCTTAGTGGTTTATTGTTTTACAACATTCATTTAGAGTGGGTGTACTTACTTTCCAAAGGTTCTTGGCGCTGATCGTCAGACTTTAGTTTTCAGGTTTAAAGGTAGCCTGTGTATAAGTTGTAGCTTTCAGGTTCCGGTGTGATCTAACATAAATAGTCGCTCACACCCGTGTTGCACAAAAAGAATCCCTTTTATGTGATTTCTGGAACACTTAGCTGAAGTATCGATGGGTTAAAATATGCAGGTGATTATTTTAAATGTTTCACATAATGTGGATTTTTATTTTTTTTTTATTTTGATCACTCTCATCCTTTTTACATCATTACAATTCAAAGTTGTAAAACAAAAGTCCAACAGAGGCTGTTAGATACTGTTTATAGATGGTGTGTTTCTTTGTCCCTGCCTTTTGTATTCTGTTACTGTGCATTTTACAAATTATTGCATCTCTAAAACTCTAATAAACACATTCTGCTAGTTGCTTGTTTCCTGTGGAACATGCATACTCCTTTTACTCTTGGAAGAAATCTTTCTTCCAGAAGGTTTATGTCCTCCAGCTCTGCTTTGCCCTCATGGTAATCTACTTGCTTCTTCTGTGCCTTTTATACATAGTACAGCACTTCACGGGGTAGCTGTGAAAACATGGGCTCGGATACAGATGCACATACACTTTGGAGAGAAACTTTGGTGAGTCCTGCAGGTTTTATAACGGTGTCATGCTACACTTATAAAAAGGAAGACTATTGATGAGCTCTGAGGAAAAATGTCAGCTGTGTGGGTGTGTGGGGTACAGTGATCATAGGGAGGGCCCTGAGGAAGGTTCCTGCGTGTGTGAGAGGGACTAAGTCACAGTGGTCCACCAGCACTCCAGTGCGCTCTTTTTAAACAGATCTGACACATCAGGGTCACCCTGTACCTCGAGACACACCGGAGAGCCCTGCGAGGGATGTGCACACAGGAGATCTTCAGCAAAACATTCTCAAACATGCACAGGAGGCCTAGCGGGCAAGAACACACACAAGCACAGTGGCCTTTACTATATAGGTCATGACAGCAGTTGCATAAAGCAGAAGGATGGAGACAGATGTTTAGGGGGGGAAAAAGACCATGAATGGGAAACGAGGGTAAGGATAATGGTACTTTGTGTACAAATGAGTGCTTTACAGTTTGAACAAACAGCTGTTGTGCCTTTATGTGAAAAACATCATTTCATGTGGAATAGATATCAGCTGAAATTGAACTAGAGCCTGCCTGTACTTTTGTATAATCCCAGTTTGCATCACAAGATGGTGCAGTGAGTCAGTGTGACCTGTATTTAACCACATGAGTCATTAAGAACAGTTCTACCTACATTGGCGGACTGGGGCGAAAACACACGTCATGGTGAAAGTTCGACTTGAATTCAGCAGTGAAAAAGACGCCTCTAAGCCTTACGCCTCCTCTGACAAAAAATGTGAAATTCTCACTTGACAAACAATAGAAGGGACAGCAGCCTCCCGCAGAAATCTGGACATCCACCTGTGTTTCCTTTATTTCCACTCAGGGCACACAACAACAAGAACAGCATGAGTGAGTGGAGCTTGAATTGGTTTTCACTGCGTGCTCCACTGCATCGGAAGACAATCAGTGGTGGGTTCAAGTACACAATGGCAGAATTAAAGATTTCTCATTATCTGATTGTTTATCAGAATATATCTCCAAGCACAAAACTGATTCAGACAACCATGCAGACATAAATCAGGAATGGTAACGTTTGGATTGCACCGTTTTCAGTAATTGTGATCAGCAGAATCACGACTGACACATTTGGCTTGCCATTGATTACTGATAGATTCACGCTCCCCCCATATTAACCACAATTATTTGCGATTGTCATTTAGAACTTACTCCACGTGTTCCCAGTGTTTCAAAAAGTGACCCGTGGAATCGGTTTGGCCATAAACTGCAATCTGGGTTTGAGTTTGACTAGAAACGAAAATGCAAAACCCAGTTTCACGTGAATTCTCTGCCATACAGTCAGGTTCTCTGCATTCAACCACAGTGGATTTTCACTCATACAATCAAAACGTGACTGAAGCGCAGATTTTGATCTCTAACTTCAGGATTTTAACAAAAGGTTTACATGAGCTATTTAGGAATTACAGCCATTTTAACACACGGTCTCACATTTTCCGAGGCTTAAACATTCATGAACATCTACAGTAATAATATATTTCTTGCCCACCACTTTAATCGCACTCTAGATCTTGTTTTAACATATGGCATAGAAACTGAACATTTAACAGTGTTTCCTGAAAACCCTCTCCTGTCTGATCATTTCCTGATAACATTTACATTTACAATAATTGATTACACAGCGGTGGAGAGTAGACTTTATCACAGTAGATGTCTTTCTGAAAGAGCTGTAACTAAGTTTAAGAATATAATCCACCCACTGTTATCATCTTCAATGCCCTGTACCAACATAGAGCAGAGCAGCTATTTGAACGCTACCCCAACAGAAGTTGATTATCTTGTTAATAATTTCACCTCCTCACTACGTACGACTCTGGATACTGTAGCTCCTGTGAAAACTAAGGTCTCTAATCAGAAGTACCTGACTCCGTGGTATAATTCTCAAACACGTAGCCTAAAGCAGATGACTCGTAATCTGGAGAGGAAATGGCGTGTCACAAATTTAGAGGATCATCATTTAGCCTGGAGAAATAGTTTGCTGCTTTATAAGAAAGCCCTCCGCAAAGCCAGAACATCTTACTATTCATCACTGATTGAAGAAAATAAGAACAACCCCAGGTTTCTCTTCAGCTCTGTAGCCAGGCTGACAAAAGTCAGAGCTCTTTTGAGCCAACCATCCCTTTAACGTTAACTAGTAATGACTTCATGAACTTCTTCACAAATAAAATTTTTATCATTAGAGAAAAAATTACCATAATCATCCCACAGATGTAATATTATCTACAGCTACTCTTAGTACCATTGATGTTAAGTTAGACTCTTTTTCTCCAATTGATCTTTCTGAGTTAACTTCAATAATTACTTCCTCCAAACCATCAACGTGTCTTTTAGACCCCATTCCTACAAAACTGCTCAAAGAAGTCCTGCCATTAATTAATTCTTCGATCTTAAATATGATCAACCTATCTCTAATGATCGGCTATGTACCACAGGCCTTCAAGCTGGCTGTAGTTAAACCTTTACTCAAAAAGCCATCTCTAGACCCAGCAGTCTTAGCTAATTATAGGCCAATCTCCAACCTTCCTTTCATATCAAAAATCCTTGAAAGAGTAGTTGTCAAACAGCTAACAGATCATCTGCAGAGGAATGGTTTATTTGAAGAGTTTCAGTCAGGTTTCAGAGCTCATCACAGCACAGAAACAGCTTTAGTGAAGGTTACAAATGATCTTCTTATGGCCTCTGACAGTGGACTCATCTCTGTGCTTGTCCTGCTAGACCTTAGTGCAGCATTCGATACTGTCGACCATAATATCCTATTAGAGCGATTAGAACATGCTGTAGGTATTACAGGTACTGCACTGCAGTGGTTTGTATCATATCTATCTAATAGACTCCAGTTTGTGCATGTAAATGGAGAGTCCTCTTCACACACTGAGGTTAATTATGGAGTTCCACAGGGTTCAGTGCTAGGACCAATTCTGTTTACATTATACATGCTTCCCTTAGGCAGCATCATTAGAAGACATAGCATACATTTCACTGCTATGCAGATGACACCCAGCTCTATCTGTCCATGAAGCCAGATAACACACACCAATGAGTTAAACTGCAGGAATGTCTTAAAGACATAAAGACCTGGATGGCCGCTAACTTTCTGCTTCTTAATTCAGATAAAACTGAGGTTATTGTACTCGGCCCTGAAAAGCCTAGAAATATGGTATCTAAGCAGATTCTTACTCTGGATGGCATTACCTTGGCCTCCAGTAACGCTGTGAGGAACCTTGGAGTCATTTTTGACCAGGACATGTCCTTCAAGCACATATTAAACAAATATGTAAGACTGCGTTCTTCCATTTGCGCAACATCTCTAAAATTAGAAATATCCTGTCTCAGAGTGACGCTGAAAAACTAGTTCATGCATTTATTACTTCCAGGCTGGACTACTGTAATTCATTATTATCAGGATGTCCAAAAAACTCACTGAAAAGCCTTCAGCTAATCCAAAATGCTGCAGCAAGAGTACTGACAGGGACTAGAAAGAGAGAGCATATTTCTCCTGTTTTGGCTTCCCTTCATTGGCTTCCTGTTAAATCCAGAATTGAATTCAAAATCCTGCTCCTCACATACAAGGTCTTAAATAATCAGGCCCCATCTTATCTTAATGACCTTGTAGTACCATATCACCCTATTAGAGCACTTCGCTCTCGCTCTGCAGGCCTACTTGTTGTTCCTAGAGTATTTAAAAGTAGAATGGGAGGCAGAGCCTTCAGTTTTCAGGCCCCTCTTCTGTGGAACCAGCTTCCAGTTTGGATTCAGGAGACAGACACTATCTCTACTTTCAAGATTAGGCTTAAAACTTTCCTTTTTGCTAAAGCATATAGTTAGGGCTGGACCAGGTGACCCTGAATCCTCCCTTAGTTATGCTGCAATAGACTAGGCTGCCGGGGGATTCCCATGATGCATTGAGTTTTTCCTTTCCAGTCACCTTTCTCACTCACTATGTATTAACAGACCTCTCTGCATTGAATCATATCTGTTATTAACCTCTGTCTCTCTTCCACAGCATGTCTTTTATCCTGTCTTCCTTCTCTCACCCCAACCGGTCGCAGCAGATGGCCGCCCCTCCCTGAGCCTGGTTCTGCCGGAGGTTTCTTCCTGTTAAAAGGGAGTTTTTCCTTCCCACTGTTGCCAAAGTGCTTGCTCATAGGGGGTCATATGATTGTTGGGTTTTTTTCTCTGTATCTATGAAGCGCCTTGAGGCGACTTATGTTGTGATTTGGCGCTATATAAATAAAATTGAATTGAATTGAATTGAATAGATGTTCTGCAGCCTCCATCAGTTGGTGTTTGTGGGTCTTTTTCTCTAGTTTTGTCTTTAGTAACTGAAAAGCATGCTCTGCAGGGCTGAGATCAGGTCTTGCACAGAAGAGTAAATGTTTCACTTGATTTTCTTTTTTCTGTCCCCTTCAGAAGCAACCAGCACGATAGTCAGCCATTAATTATATAATCAAGCTATCTGTGGTTAACCTACAATTTATTTGTCATTCCTTGTGTCCTTCATTTCACTTTCTGTGCAGTCACCTGCAGTGTTTGGCTGCACGCTGCATCAGCGCGGATTCTGGTAATTACACGGCCCCCTGCTCTCACTCATTCACTCGCTGTGCCAGAGCCGGCTGCTTACCCCTGTGAAACTTTACCGCTTAAGATGAGTTTTGTGGACATCATAAATCAGCTCATATTGTTTGATCTTTGTGCTTCCACACAGAAATCATTTCAGCCTCAAAAATACTGATTCTTCTGCTTTGTTGTCAAGAGAACAGTCCAGCAAGACCTGATGGCGTTAAAGCCGTCGATCTCCGCTGCACTGCAACCATAAAAATGATTTTTTTTTTTTTTGCTATACTTGTATCAGCAGGCCGTGCTCGTGTCTTTCTGAAGCAGCATGTGTCTCCTCTTGTTAGTGCTGAAGTTCAGTAGCACACAGTAATATAAGCAGCTGTCAGGGAGACTGAAGAGGTGTGAAGAAATGTGCACAGGTGAGAGGGGAAGAACGACAACCTCCTGAGATAAGAAAATCTGCCATCAACTCAGAACTGGATTTGGATTTATGAGGAAAATTTGACTGAGTCACGTGTAATATCACCTCTAAGGACAGTCATTTAACAACAACTGTTACAACTCCCCTCTGCCGTGGTTTTAATGATATAAATTGTGGCTTAACTTGCCACGGTGAAGAGATAACGGCAGCCACGGAGATGAAAAAGAATGGGGCAAATTATATTTAGATAAGAGCCGAATGGATCAAATAAGTAACACAGGAAATCGCTGATCATATTCTTTAGGTCAGAGGCCAGATGCATAATTCTGATTTGGATTGAACTATGAGACTCTATTAGAAGTTACTCCAGTTTTAATAATATTGCAACAAGATTTCTAGTTAAGGGAACCTTCAATAGCTGCGATGACAAGTAAACAGAAATCGACAGGGTGAAAAAAACCAAAACCAAAAAACAACCACACTGATAAACATGCAACAAAAAGTCCCTGTGTGGGTCTGAGTCAGTGCGACAACAATAAGAACCACATGCATCGCAGGCTAAGGTCAGGCTGATTTACAGCCTGCATCATGTCATAGAATAAACAGACGTAAACACAAAGCATCAGTAAGGTTACACGTGGACTACATGATAAAACGGATATGTGAACAATCCATCACTCAGCTGACACTTTATTAGGTACGCCTTGCTTGTGCTTTTGCCTTCAGAACCTCCTTAACTCTTCAACAAGGTGCCGGAAACATTCCTCAGAGATTCTGGTCCATGTTGACATGACAGCATCAGATTGCTGCTGCAGATTTGTCAGCTGCTCATCCATGATGTGAATCTATTGGATTGAGACTATGGAGACCATCTGAGAACAGTAAACCCATTACAATGTTCACAAAACCAGTTTGATGATGATTTGAGCTTTGTTACGTGGGTGCACTGTGGTCATAAAGTTATGGATGTGGTCACCAACAGTTAATGGGCTGCTGGGTAAAATGATGCTTAGTTGGTACAAGGGGCCCAAAGTGTGCCAAGAAAATATCCCAGACACCTTTGGCCTGAACGCACTAGCCTGATCTGTTGACACATGAATGGATGGACCCACACTTTCATGTTTTTTACCTTCTTATCAGACCAGGAAATGTTTTTTGATCTTTTATTGTCTATATCTGATGAACACTGACAAACTATGGCGTCATGGTGTGTAAGGTCAGTATCTACACTGCTATCATTCATTGTTTTTTGTTCCTTTCTGTGTTTTTCCCTCTTGTTTTTTGCACTGACCTGGTCGAATACAGTAAAGTGAATTTTCAGCGAGCCCTCAAAACAAACTTTGAACAATTTGTCAGCACCTTTTGACTGTCAGAAGGAAACCCAGCAGAGAAGAAGGCTGAGATCAACCAAGTGTGAAAACACATTAATAGGACTGACTTTGGTTTAATCAAAAGGGGCCTATGTGTGAAAAATAAAAACCCTAGAGTTTTTTACCTGAAAGTCTTATAAAAGCTCCAGTGCAGTCTCCAGTTACACTTCTCTGTTTGAGACCCATTCACGTTGCTTTCAAATTACCATTTACATTGGTATAAAAATGTATGTACTCTAAAGGAAAACATAAAGTATAGCCATAAAGCACGAGGTGGTACGCGCTGTTATTTCCTACTTCTGACATAAAGACAAAGTAATATGTGCAGTTCTCCCATCTCACTTTAAACCTTCACTTGATGTTTTTAGCTCCCAGGTGTGTGTGTGTGTGTGTGTGTGTGTGTGTGTGTGTGTGTGTGTGTGTGTGTGTGTGTGTGTGTGTGTGCTGTTTTCCTCCTGCCGGCTGCAAATGAAAATGGAGTTGGAGTGAACTTGTGTGCTCGATGGTCTGCAGTGCCTCATGGAGTATCTCTCAGCTGGATGCAACAGTTTCCTTTCATACATTTCATTAACACCTTGTCTCCAGTCGCCTCCACCAGACTGAAAAACACACAAACTCCCATGAATACAAACACACACGCTCGCTCAATTTTATTTTTCTATGTTGTTTTTTTTTTGTGAGCTCGTGTTGACTTTTATCACACAAACACACGCTTCCTGAGTCCTGCTGCACTTCTTCATACTGGCGAAAGCTGTTGTGCCTCGCTGCGTCTGATTTCTGCCCCTCCCTTCAAGTTTATCACCAATTACTGGTAGTCCGAGAAGACAAAAAAAAGGACCCCTTCTCCTTATCCCCATGGCAACCACTCTCTTCTTCTTCTCTCTTTTTCTTCGCAATCAATCAGACAGCAACTGTCTAGCTGTCCTGCCCCAGCCTGGCTAAAGAGGTTATGTCGGGCAACCAAATATTACTTAGAGAGATTTGGAACAGAGGCTACTTTGGGTTATTTTCACCTTCAGTGTCGACCTGTCAGCCAGCTTTTCCTGTGACTGCTGACTTTCTGCTTGTTCCTTAGGCACCTGTAGCCTGTAAAATAAATAAATTTAAACTATGACATTTAAAAAAAAAGGATGAGGGAGACAAGCAATTCACCATAGCAACCTGATTTTTGATCATGTCGAAGCACAGCAGTACAGAAATGAACTACTAAAGCTCCTGCTTAATTTTGGCCAACTTCATAAACTGGTCTGGCACCGTTCATCCAAAAAAAATGGAAATGGCAAACACAACCACCCACTGACAAAAATGAATCTTCAAAGTTAGTGTTTAGCAGCGCTCTTTATTTTTATTTATTACTAGTTTTTGTTTTATACTCCTTTTTTTGTGAGGGGTATTTCAACAAGAGTGAGAAGTACTAAGTTATCAGGCTGAGGCTTGGTTTGTGAGCTGCATCCTTGAACTGTACAGGCGCCACAAACACATGCTCACAGACATGTGAAAGCACAGACGTCCCACAGGTCTGCACCCGAACGCACCATCACAAAAACACAGAGAGGTTCACCTTTAGTGTGAAGGTGAGGGGCTCGCCTCCCCCAGCATCCACCAGTCAATCAAAAAAGCCACACCCCTAACTTTTCACCTTAAAATCTAAATGTATGAATCTATTGTTAGCATGAATGAGAAATGAGAGAGAAAAACGAAACTCACGCATAGGCCCAGTCCCAGTCCACCCTTGTTACTGAGCTCTCACAGACTTAAATTACATTACCTGTGTGTGCTGCTGGAGTGTTTGAGTGTGTGAGTACACGAGGGCTCAAACTGGTAGGAGCAGGAATGGAACAGCACTTTGTGACACATCCAGTGATGTTACCGTGTGAGTGCCAAACTGTGTTGTTTACTGCTGTGGTTTGGGACATTTTTACATCGACATGTTCTACTTTCTTCACAGCCAAAGAAGCTGAAGGATGACTGTCTGAGTTGAACATCATCCATGATTGTATCTTACAGGGAGGACCAGCTGTAACTGCCTAATAATCATCATTTCACTTGATTTTGTTAGAACATCAGAATTAGGGAAGAAAAATACGAGTGAATGAATAACTAGGCATGTAATAAAGCATACGCTTTGATTTCATGTAAATATTGTATTTGGTTGCACCTCATGTGCTTGTGTGTTTACCTTCATTCTGTAAGCTTCCCTGCAACCACTTGTTTGACACCAGAGTGCTATGAATTGTGGGTACTTCCCTCAGGCAAACTCTGCAGAAACATGGACTTGTGGAAAAGTGTGCATAAATGGTTCAAAATATCTTCCAGATAGCTCTTATGCACTTGACAATTTGACAATCCAATCCACCAATCCCTCACTAAGTTGGTAGGAACTCGCCTCAAAGTCTGTGAGTGTGGACCATCAAAGTCACACAGGGAGGAAACACCTGAACTTAAAAAGTCAAATAAATCAGAAACAGTATCAAAAACCATAAACCGGGACGTGATGTAAGTGTCATGGGGTTGTTAGAGATCCAAGCCTAAAAAATGTTTTAATGCTTCTATCACATCACAACATTTGCTTCAAAGTGCTTTATATTGAAAGTAAAGACCCTCAAATAATACAGAGAAAACCTCAGCAAACAAACAACCCCTTTGAGCAAGGACTTGGCAACAGTGGGAAGAAAAAACTCCCTTACAACAGGAAGGAACCAACAGCAGAACCAGGCTCAGGGAGGGCCAGCCAAGGATTACAGATATGTTTGGACACACTCCTCAATTTTCAGAGGCTCAAAAGTAATTGGACATGCTGACATAAATGTATAAATAAACAGTGTATTTAATGCTTGGATGAAAATCCTTTGCTGCCTCCCTGCAGTCTAAGACCCACGGACATCAGCAGATGCTGTGTTTCCTCCTTCGAGATGCTCTGACAGTTTTGTATTTGATAACTAAAAAGCTGCTCTGACATCAGCTGACTTACTTGGCCATTGAAGAATATCCCATTTCTGCCCCGTATATGTCATCCTGCTGCTTCTATCAGCAGTCACCATCAATAAAAACTCGTGACCTGATTTCGTTGGCAGCCACACATGCTCGTGTCATAATGCTAACAATGTGGTCATAACAAAAAATGTGGTATGCTTCGAGTCATGAGCTGTTTCTCTTTCTCCATGTTTTTCCTTTTCTAAAGTGTAACAAGTGCTTTAGATGTTATTGGAAACTTGCTGTATTTCCATTCTCCAGTCTCTTTATTGTAGACTTCTGCAGTGATTTCTTTGAGTTTGTTCTTGACTTGGTTAGATGTTGTGAAGCTATTTTGCTTAACCCTGGAAATAATTCTGCCACGATGCACTTCAGTTGTCCTCTGTGGTCTTTCTGGTGTTTTGGTGTGCAACAGATTGAATGTGCCAGAAGGTTTTGCTGTCTCTCTGATAGCTTTGTTTTGTGTTTTCAGCTTAATGATGGCCTCCCTCTCTTGCGCTGACATCTCTTTGGGCCTCATCTTTCACATTATAGTGAAAAAATACACTTCTGCAGTCTGCTCCATTTGTCACAAAATAACGAGGGACCAGAACTCGCCATGGCCAAACTGCTCTTCAGTGTCTAATCAAAATGAGGAGCTGTGTATAAAAACAGTTCATGTGAAATTGCTGTTAAATCCCTGAAGGTCTGTTTTTCAGTCATATCTTTATTGCTGGATTTAAAATCTATTGTGGTGTGGTACAGAGGCAAAGCTACAAAAAATGTCTTTGCCCAACAAATTATGGACTGAATTGTAAGTCTACATTGTAAATGAAATTAACATTTCAACGATTGGCACCTTTTGGCAGGCTTTTTCACGAACAATCGGGTGGTCCATAGCTCTCCTTACCTTTATATACAGAAAGCTTTCTGCTAAAGGAAGCAATAATATCTTCTTGAATATCTTCTTCGCCCGCTTTGAGACCAGGGTACCGGAGGTATTGGAGCCACAGCAGCAACACGTCACCCATAGCAGCACCACCCTCACCCTGGAAGAGCACGAGGTGAGGCGCATGCTGCAGGCTGTTAACCCGAGGAAGGCGGCGGGTCCTGATGGTGTGCCAGGTCGAATATTGAGGGATTGTGCAGAACAGCTGGCGGGGATCTTCACCAGGATCTTCAACAAATCCCTCGCACAGGCGACTGTCCCACTCTGCCTGAAGTCCTCCACCATAGTCCCCTTGCCTAAGAAGCCCCACATCACCGGCCTGAATGACTACAGACCGGTGGCACTCACCCCAGTGGTAATGAAATGCTTTGAGAAGCTGGTCCGCAGACACATCACAGCAGCCCTGCCCCGCAGCCTGGATCCACACCAGTTTGCCTATAGAGCAAACCGGTCCACGGAAGACGCTGTAGCCACAGCACTCCATGCTGCATTAACTCACCTGGAAGAGCATGGTAGCTATGTGCGGATGCTCTTCGTGGATTACTGCTCAGCTTTTAACACCATCCTTCCACACAAACTGGTGGCCAAGCTACAAGACCTGGGGCTTCCATACAGCACCTGCATGTGGATCAACAGCTTCCTCTCGGGCCGTAGACAGAGAGTCAGAGTTGGCCATCACACATCCTCAGCCCTGAGTCTCAGCACTGGCTCACCCCAGGGCTGTGTGCTCAGTCCACTGCTCTACTCTCTCTACACACACGACTGCACTCCTCGCCACCACAGCAACATCTTTGTGAAATTTGCAGATGACACCACAGTGGTGGGGCTCATTTCCAAGGGAGACGAGTCTACGTACAGAGACGAGGTGGAGCAGCTGACGTCATGGTGTAAGGCCAATAACCTCCTCCTCAACACTTCAAAAACCAAAGAACTCATAATAGACTTCAGAAGGAAAAAGGCAGAGATCCAACCACTATTCATAAATGGGGACTGTGTAGAAAGGGTGGCAAGCTTCCGCTTCCTGGGAGTCAATATAGAGGAGAACCTTTCCTGGAGTGTGAACACCTCCGAGCTGCTGAAAAAGGCCCAACAGAGACTGTACTTCCTGAGAATTCTCAGGAGGAATAACATCACACAGAAACTGCTGGTGTCCTTCTACAGAGCCACCATTGAGAGTGTTCTAACTTACTGCATATGTATTTGGTACACTAGCTGCACAGGGGCTCAGAGGAAAGCACTCCAAGGGATCATTAACACCGCCCAAAAGATCACTGGCTGCCCTCTCCCCACACTGGAAGTTCTACACAATGCCCACTGTTTTAAAAAGGCCCAAAACATCATAAAAGACACCTCACATCCTGGCCACTCCCTGTTCGAACTGTTGCCCTCAGGCAGACGGTACAGGGCAATCAGAGCAAGGACTAATAGACTCAAACACAGCTGTTATCCAACTGCAATAACACATCTGAATACTACAAAAAAAATGTCCATCACGCCACTCTTGTGTTAATCTATGCACGGCCTGAAGCATGTGTGTGGGAATGTATGTGAATGTTTTACTGTTACATCTTATTAGTATTTTAAGTATTCTATCTATTTTATTTATTGAATTTTATTGTTTTATTTATATTTTGATATCGCTAGGGATGATGCAATGATCGGGGACCATTCTTCATTTCGTTGTTCTCGTGACAATGACAATAAAGTTTCTGATTCTGATTCTAAAAGATGAACAGAGGCACCTTTTCTCAATATTTATAAAATCCAACGAGATCTTGCTTTGTTGACCTCAATTAAGAATTTGTCAATTTGACACGCTTTTTCATTTCCGTTTCCGTTTTGCAGCTTTATGGAAGCTGTTGTGGAGTCCACTGGTGGAGTCAAGCTCATTCAAGAAACAACAGCCTGAAGAGAAGAACAAAGAAATATCATACCAATAAAACGTTGTGTGTCTGTGCCTGTCACTGATGGTACATCAATACCCAGCAAACATTTCCTACGTGACAGATGTCCTGACATCTGTACGGCTCACTGCAATAGTCCAGGAGACCTGAAGCTCTAAATGCAGCACATCACTACAGCAGTCTATCCTGCATTCATAATCATTTCACAACCCGATAAGGTGTCAGTCATATATAAGCTGTATATAAAAGCAAGGATACACTTTGATGACAGTAATATGATGAGTCTGGATCATCGGTGGATCATGTGTGTTTGCTGGGTATTTGTAAGCCAGGTACTGAGGCTCTTTTCTTCATATGGATATTGAGCCATATCGAATTTCACGAAAACGTGAAACATTTTTCGACAGGCCTCAAATTTCTATCGTCTTTACTAAAACAGGCACAAATGGCCACCAGCTCAAACCTAATTAAAGTTAACACATGTATAACAAATGATGGATTAACCTTTAATTCGTGTGTTTTATCGTATTTTAACAATACAGTCAGGTCAAATCTCACCTCTGTCTTCCTCTTCCACCTGCCTGTTCCTACAGCCACATCATCCGTCTTTGACTTTATCTTTCACTCTGCCCATTTCACACCAGTAGCAGACACAGAGAAATTGGAGAACATTTCGTGTCTGACACTCAGCTTATCTCACAGATACAATCACCATGGAAGGACTCAGGAGGTGCTGGAGGTGGTGATGGGGAAGGAGGCAGGCTGGAGGGAAGAAGAGACTAAATTAAAGTTGAAAAAAAAAGGAGAATAGCACAGAGATATAGAGCCATAAAAAAAAGATAGTAGATGATGCAATGTAGAGAGGCGGATGAGAACGATTTAAAAGAAACTGCAACAAGAGAAAAGAAAGGGGGAAATGACAGAGTGAAATGGTACAATGGAAGTCCTAAAAGTCCAAGAAAAAAAATGGCACTGAATAAAAGAAGACAGATGGAGGACGGGATAAAAGTGCCAGATGCTGTGTAGAAAAGAAAGTGATTTTCTTATTTTCTTATTTTCTTATCACTAGTGCTATTGGAAAAAAAAAACTGAACACGCTGACATCCAAGAAACCCCTTGAGGTGAGATGGATCAAGGAGGCAAAGGAGCAGAGTAACAGTGAGGGAGCGGTGAGATGGATGGAAGGACTACAGGAGGAAGGGGGGAGGAGGCGGTGGAAGGGAGGGGCTGGGAGACAAGTACTAATAGTAGATTAGTCACTCTAAAGATGCTCTTGGCGAGTACACTACTTGTCATTGCATATGTGTGTGTGTGCGCGTGTGTGTTTGAATTTATGAGGGTGAAACAGGATGTGCACGGGCCGACAGACTGAGGAATTTGCCTGTTAATCACTGTACAGTTTAATTAAGCCTGATTGACTTGATGAAAACACACACGCATGCACACACGGGCGCGCAGAGCACTACAGGGCAGATGATGTCACTGTAATTTAGAGTAAAGGCAGCTGTGGCAGTAGTGGCGTCATCTGTATGCCAGTAAACACGTTTCTCTGGTGATACAGTGGCAGAAATAAAGCGTATCCCTTTAAACACGCGTCTTCTTTTCCTCCTTTTGTTATTTTCCCTCTATTTTCCCTTCCTTTTCTGCTTCCCCGAGCACAAAAACGACACAGCACAGCATTGTGTTTGTTTACTGATGGCTTCAGCCCCTCTTTGGCCTTCGCCACCACAAGACAGCAACTGTCTTGTGACAGCAACAAACGCATATTGTGAGCAAAAACGTTGCATTTTAATATTAAACGTTCTGTTTTTGTTTTGTTTTTTCATTATAATTACCACTTAAAGCTGAATTTTCTTTCAGACAGATATGAAAAAAATACGTTACTTATTCTGATAGCAATAAAATCATAACAAGAGTAAGTAGTCTCAATATAAAATAATTGTGCTGCCTTTGGACCCTTATCAAAACATATAAATCATTTTAAATTCGCCCGCAGACTAATGTTTGCATTTGGAAGCACGACTTCACACAGCATTCTGTGATATTAGATCCATCCATTTTCTTCTGCTTATACAACTGGGGACCTATCTCAGTTGTGAGACTGGAGGTACATCCTGGACAGGTCACCAGTCTGTCACAGGACTAAAATAGAAAGTCAGACACATTCACACCTATGGCTAATTTAGAATCACTAATTAACTGCATGTCTTTAATGGAGGAGGCCGAGCACCCAGAGTCACCCACGGATACAGGGAGAACACGAAAAGACCAAAAACAAGGTGACAAATATGCATATAAATGTTCCCATTATGAGATGAATAAAGTCTTATCTTATCAGCTATAGTATCATAAATCAATGTTGTGATTCAACAACTCTTCTTGAGTTTAAGGGGTTTTATGCGTGTGTATAAGGATATGCACCTGGATAAAATAATTGTATTTTGCAATTTACGCTGTGTAACTTCCACGCAGAGCAAAGCACAGTGATTGCTCTTCGTGGTTCAGGATGTCACCGTCAACTTCAAAGCGGTTTGGCAAATGAGAATGTGACCCAGATGTAGGAAAAACTGATTACAACAAAATTGCGATTTAGAAACTCCTGCCCATTCATACATTTTCTGCCTTAGAAAATGACGCACGCAGAGTGTAAAAGCTCTGTCCGTTTCCATCTTTTTCAATCTGTATGGCCGTTCATGGACACCCGCTTATACTTACTGACAACACTCTAACACTGGCTGTGCAGAAAAGTAAAACACAGACAGCGCACATACGAGGGCAGCCTTCATGCATCATATGTCTGCAGTTAGAATCACCCCGCTGAGCACAAAGCAGCATGGCCGCTGTTCAGGGAACCAAAGAAAAAATAGAGAGAGTGTGCTGATGATGTAGCCACGGGGCCTTCTCCTGCGTGTACGCGTGTGTGTCCGTGTGTGTGTGTGCGTAGTCCTGGGTTATGCTGTCTGAATTATGTAAGCTCTTTGGGAAAAGGGATAAACTCTGGACGCAGTAAAAGGGAGTGGGGGTGGGGGTGTCATCAAAAATACAATTTATAGAGACTGAAAATGACACATATTGATTGAATACACACATAGACACGCACACACACTCATTAACACAGCTACACTCCATTTCATTATGAGTTTCCAAACTTCACAGCCAGTGTTTTTTTTAATGTGCACAGAACTTTTAATGTTATAGCATAATCCTCTTTTCTTTCCTCATTTCGCTCCCTTTTGCCAATCACTACCCTCACCCCGCTCTCTTCCAACTCTGTTATTCGTTTCACTCTGCCTGTTTTGGCTGCGTGTGCGTGCACATAGGCCCCACTGCTGTATGTTGCTGTGTGACACAACGAGCTGCCTCTAAGCTGTAGAAAAACATATCAGACTTTTACAAAGAATTCTAGTGCCTGACTGTTTGTGTCGTGTGCTTATTTATGCCTGTCGATTTACATAGAAGGAAAAAAATCCCTGCTTTTATTATTTGACACTGATGATACTTGAGATTAAGAGAACTGTAAAGTACAGATGACACTGGATACCTCGTCTTTTTTCTCTAGTGTTTATGTGGTATTTATGATTCAGCAACAGAGCGACTGAGCTGTCAGGTTACAGTTTTTCTCAGTCGCTTTGGTGCTTTTCTCAGATCAAAATGAAAATTCTCAAAACCATTAGTGCAACCTCCACAATATTCAGTCATTTGTGCACATCGTAGTAGCAATTTCTCCTTCCTCTGAACAAATTGCAAATGCTCTTGGACATGTATCAGTTGCTTTCGTGCAATTCTCTGCGATCAACAACATTATCATTCGCTTATGTCATGTCAGTCAAAATGAACTACACTTTTGGATGCTAAATAGTCGTTCTCAATAAAGCATATAAACAAATAAGTCTTTATTTCATTGCTTGAGTCATTACAAAATTGGTGAATTAGTTTTCAAATGCTGTCAAGCAAATGTTATACCTTCTTTTCATTATTTTTTCCTGTCCCCGAAATTGAACAATTTCTCTCATGCCATAGTCCCTGAGAATGAGAGGGGTGGAGGTCAACTCAACAAGTATGTTGTTGTGTGGGATAATGTCCCTTTTCACTACTCACATCTGGTCAGACAGTGGTTTGCAGCACATGACAGAATACCTGTTGAATATCTCCCTCCCTACTCCCCATTCCTTAATCCGATGCAGCATGTGACGACATCACAGCAGAGCCATGCAGAGGGTGGATTCGCCACTCCAGGAGATACTTTCCTCGCTGCATTGCAAGAGATGATATCCGTTGTGATGTAAATGAGAATATGTGGCCAGACAGACAGGAACGTCTGAATGTGCCAGAATGATTTACGTTAGTTCAGTTACATTGTTACATTGTACTGTTACATTGTTCACATTTGTGCACAGCTCTACCAAAAGGGTGTTTCTCATGTTTATTCTAAATACGTGACTGTACAGTATTTTCCTTTTGCACAATGTTGTAGAATTACAAATATCCTACACAGTAAAAATGGGTATTCTGTGTCTTATACTCACTTACTTCCACAACTACAGGAATGTCTAACTTTACTGTAGATTTTACTGTACATGGCTGTGCAAAAAGTGGATAGTGCTGTCTTGAGCATTTTCAGGTAGTGTCACCGAGTTTTGACCTTTTTTTGCATTGAAGACACTGAGAGAATAGTGTACACTGTCAGAATGAAAACGTGACAAAGCCATTTGATTATCTTGTTCATCAAGATTGTGTCAAGACTTTTCATTTTGATGACACTGACAGTTTCATTGACATCAATACTTCCTTTTGAGGAATGTATTATCGATTTTGAGCAAGTGACCTGCTTTTGCAGGTTATCCACTAGGTTTTGCCGTTCGCACCAAATGTTTTGAGAAATACGCTAACTGCTGCGCTAATGTTAATAGTGATGTGAGAAAAGCACCAAAGCCACTAAGAAAAACTGTAATATGCACCGCTCCTTAGGGAGGTTTCCCATGTGAGATCATTCAGTCACTGACACATCCGGTTGTTAAGTGATGGCGTATGAACCCTGCTTCCGGGTCCAAACTATTCTGCATTTATTATTGTGTTTTTAACACATTTTAATGCTTTGTATATTGTTCTATTTAATCTGAACAAGCCTGTAAAAAAGTGTTCACTTTTACTTCCGCTATTCTTCGGCAGCACGTTTTAAAGCTCCGTTCTTAAAACCCTGCGATGTAACGACAGCCCAGCCCATGCAGCAGCATATTAATGACTAACCTCTTATTGTGGCTGGATTATCTCAGTTGTTCTCCTGACTGAAGCTTGGTCTGCATCTTTTTCCTGCCACACGATTGCATCTGTCTCTAACCATCGACAACCCTCATCTTAACTTTTAGCAAGTGGAAAAACCTTAGCATTTATCCTTCAGCTTCACTGTGCTAATGTGTTTATATTATGCTAACTATAGCTGTGTAGCTAGCCACCACGTAGCACAATATTATATAACAGCTAGCCCAGTTTTCTGTCTTCATTTATGTCAGAAGTGATAGCAGAGCTGTACGTTTTAATTTCTCAGAAATCCCTCAGTCAGAACCTGGTATATCATCTTTAGATGGAAACTACTAAAAAAAAATCTTTAGACAGAAACTTGCGAGCTAACTCCCTGCTAACTTCGAACTTGTTAAACTTTATAAAGTCTGTTTTTGTGGATGCCTGGATGTTAAACTTAATTGTTACACCTGGTAGAGCAGCCAAACTGATCATTTTATTAAAGATAAAAGGCTTTAAACAGTTTGTAACTCTCATGATGCTGCAGTGTTTGTTTGACTTTGGCATCTGAAGCAGAGTTTGGACCCAGAAATGGCTAATGACGTCAGACTTAAAGACTGGATAGTACAATCTCTGGTTGCGAGGGAAAAATGTGCATTTCCCAATTGGTTGGTGAGGGCTTCCTGGCTGTTGCTAGGTGAAATAGGTTGCAGAGGGCACCATAAACCTCTATGTGATTACTTTGTTTGCTAGCACATTACCTTTAGTCTGTGTGGATAATAATGACTTTTCTACAAACACTTGGAGAAGAGTCGTTATTTTCTCAGCACTTAGTTGAGCTCCAGCAAGTTAAAGTAAAAGTTGTGCCAAGCTAACAAGTTCCAAAGAGTGCAGCTTTTATACTTTTAACAGTTTGTGTCACAGTTTCACTACAGCTCGGAGCTGGCGAGTGTTTGCAGACAAATCAGCCTCCAGCACGTGCTTGCCCATCGATTTGGGAATACTTCTTTTTCCTCACAACCAGTGTACGTCAGATAGTTGTGGATTGCTCTCTAGGCCTGTGTGACTGGGGCCTTATTCATGTTCTCAACTGTCACACGTACATAATATGAAAAACCGATCATTTGTGCAAGTTTAAGTAAATATTGGGAATGATCTTTGAAAAACTATGGTTAGATCAGATATGTAGACATGAAGAGTGGGCTTTGGGACCTCCAACCATACTACCTGACATTTCTTTTAATTTGCACTCAACAATTAAATGTCATAAAATGTTACAGAGTTAATAAAATATGACCTCACTTCCTGTTTGGAAGCTCTGCAGTTGCTTTTAATTGGCAAATAATTTTAACTATCAAAGTTTAAAAAATCCATATCATAACTTTTATGAAGCTTGGTCTCAAAATTAACACAGTCCATGATCTAATATGGTGCGAGATGATTTCCAGTTTGCAATGAAGTCATGTTTGAAAACTGGACATATAGTTTGAAAGTTACCCGCACCAATACAACTCCACTTTTGACCCACTGGTGGTAGCACAGTGGAGGGATAAAGCTCAGTGAAACTTACTGAAACTGACTGTTTACGTTCTACTCTAAAGGAAGAGGAAAGAAGAAGAAAATGGTGATTAGGAGCAGTCGGGAGCTCGGAGCCTTTTCCTGGTGGCCAGAGGGTTGTTTTGACCTGCACTGAGCAGCAACTTGTCCAGCGATAATATATCGAGCAAGATGAGTTCAGAATCCACACATCTACTGCAACTCTCCCCAGGGCGAGGGTGCACTCGCTTACTGTAAATGTATCTTTTGGCAAGGCATGCAAGTCTGTGAACCACTCCACCTTTAACCACATTTACAGAGCTAACAATATTTCCTGCTAGCTTATTTTGTTAGGTGGATATTTCCTACCTGTCTTTGAAACCATATTTATCAGTTGACATCGACTTAGCAGAGAAGAAAGGACAAGCTTGAAAAGCTCACAAACCCTGCATGAATGCAGTTTAAAGGGATTATGAATGAATGAGTATAAAGTAACATAATAGGTATATAATATTAACAAATACATTGAAACAAGCAGACACCGCGATGGTTCTCAAGTTGAAAACTCCTGCTGTTGCTACCGAGATGTTGTCGGGCACTTAGATGCTTAGTTAAGTCTCAGTCCTCAGTAGATGGTAGCAGGTGTTCTGGATAAAGTGCTGATTTAGAAAAGCATTAAATGTGCATGCAAATTGAAGACCATCATGACCGCATGGGGTGAATATAATGTGTACCGTTTCAATGATTTCTAATCAGATTAATTAGGATTCATTATATTTACAGCAGCAATAAACAGAAATGAATAAATTAGCATGAAATTAGCACACATACATCTGGGGGAAACATAAGACATTACCACTGGTTTTCCCTTCCTGCTAAGGGGTGTTACCACTTCTGGCTGCACTGACAAAGTTATTGACAGTGAATCTCATTATGCCAAGGACCAGCCGAGAATCAGCCAAGGATCCACCAAGGTCCTGTCATAGTCCAGCCAGCATTCTTAAGTGGCTATAGCTGTCTCATGCCACTTTTCTGCAGTGATTGTCAGAGCATTTTACAGTTTGGCTCTCTTTTTACATGTTGTTGTGCTCGACTCCTTCAGGACATAAGAAGGAAGGGAGAGCCACACAGCAGCCAGAAGAGAGCCAGTTTATTAATGATAATCTAAAAAAGATGAATTAAAGAAAACTAGGTGCTAACTTTTAAACTACATGTGATTTAAACTTGAAATAACTACAACAAAATCATGCCAAGGTAAATGAAAATCAAGTTGGGTGCCATGAATGCGTCCGCCTTCTGGGAGGGTAGAGAGCCATCCTGGAAGAAAAACAGTTTGCAGTAAATAAGCTCCCAACAAGTGAAGTAATTTCCTTTACAGTGGTTGAAATGAACTTTCTCCAATTCTTATGATAGCTTAATTGTAATAACGAGAGACAGAATATCAAGAAAAAATCCAGGAAAAAAAACACATTACATAAAGGTTATAAATGTATTTACATGTCAGTGCGTGAAATAAGTATTTAAACTCCAAACAAAACATGACTTAGTGCTTGGTGGAAAAACCTGCGTTGGCAAGCACAAAAGTAAGATGTTTCCTGTAGCATGTCACTAGTTTTGCACACTCAGGCGGGATTTTTTCTCACTCCTCTTTACAGAAACTTTCTAAATCCTTTTGTAGGTTTTTTTGCAAGGGATCAAATAAGTATTTCCTCCACTGTATCAGATGTGGGGAGCCATCAATTAGGACCTGAAAATGAGCGAAAATGTTTTGCAAAGAGAATGAAATGAAATGTGGAAAAGAAGAGCCAGGAATAAGTGGACAGCGAGCTCTTCTTGCTGCTCCACATCCACTCCTGGTTTTAGAGAACTATTATTCTCATCCATTATCCATTAAGGACCCCAAAAGCTCTGAAAGCGCTGATGTAAATGCAACATGTGTTTTATGTGTGCAGATGTGCATGCGTGCAAATGGAAAGGGGAATTATTCGTATCAGGCACTCTCCGTTAGTGCCTGATAATCAGTGACGTATATTAATGGAAAGATAAGCACAACTGTCGTATATGATTTCCTTTCATTCTTGCTGCTAAGTCAGCCGGCAGCCATCTGGCTCCCTCTAAAACGCACACACATGCAGATACACAAAGTCTCCATCGCTCTCACAGATAGGAACACACATACTCTTACACACACAACCCGAGGGCAGGTCATCAGAGAGAGGGTATCATGGAAGGCCAGGATGACCATAACTCCTCGCTTATGGAGTATTCAGACATTCATACACTCTCCTTCTTTTACACACAAATCTACACCTTTTCTTTTCCTTCCAGGTATTTGTAAAATTGCTTGAAGCTCTTGAAAACACTGAGTAGTTCTGAGTACACCAAACATGGCCAAACCACTCAGGACAATAGAGGCAATCAGCTCCTGGTGTTTGCTGGAGGTAGCCGCTGAGTTTTCGCCCTCCCCCTGCGCGTTTCAAAAGATTTTGCTGATATGTTAACGTCCACGCACAGTATGTGGTGCTGTGCCTCTGGCTGGGCCTAAAAAAATGATGTTGATGTTATTCATGTGATATGAGCAGAGAGAATAAAAGGATAAGCCCTTGTGCTGTGAGCATTAATATTAACACCCACAAGTCAGCGCGTGACTAACCGTGGTCAGCTGGCTTTGCGCTGACATAAAGCTTAAACACTACTGGTTTTGTTGAATTTTGGATTTTCTCCCATTGCACAGCCTCAGAAAAGTTTCCATTTCAAATAAAGTACTGCAAGACATTGCAAGGCTTTGCACCGCCTACAGTTTCTGTCTGCAAGCAAAAGCAGTCAGTAAACAGTTTACATTTATTGGACTCTTTAATCCGTGGTGACTGATTGTCTTGACCATGCAGGACTTTCAGTGTCTCACTATTGAAGCAAATCTGTTATCTTGCTGTGTCATTGCATGGAGCAACTGAATGCATTTAGGCAAGTAGACATGGCCAAGACAGCCTGCTGGTGTTGAAATTGAGCATCAGAATGGGGAAGAAAAGAGATTTAGGTGACTTTGAGCGCTGTTAGTGGCAGATGGGCTGGTCTAACTCAAATTTTAGCTGCGTTTGGGCAAGTTCTGAGGATTCACTTGTAAAGAATTTCCAATAAAGGCTTTGAATGAAGACTGAAGTTCTCCCTGTTTGATTTGTGCTGAGCTGATGAGGCTGACATCACGGCTGTCTGTAAACATCGTGATAAAAATGGGCTCACCTTGACAAGCAAGTTACAGTATTTCACACTGTGGTGTTGGTTCATTTATGAGAACATCTGAATCTTTGTGTAGAAGACAAATGATCTGCAAACGCAGGATGTCGAAGGCAAAGCTGACATAATGGAAGATAAATGGTTTCATTATTCACAGCAGGATGGATGACTTGGACTCAAACTGTTCCTTAAAAATGCTGCAGAAAAGGTGAAGCTGTCTGTTTGGCTCCAGATGTTCTCAATGCAGAAATGGGAACTTAAATATCTAATCAGCCAATCGCATGGCAGCAATTCAGTGTGGTTGCTGTAGGTATGCATGCAGACCGAATGTGGCATGGTTGTTGGGATCGGCGTAACTTTGTGATGAACATTGGAGGGGTCAAGATCTCTGCCTAAATAAATAAATTAATCTGGGTAAATTCCCAGATGATTAAACATGCAACTATTTTGCTGGTAATACCTGAAATGAGTAAAGAAAATCAACAGCCTATTTATGCAAGATAATTCATAATTTGATTGGGGGGCTTTATTGGCTGGGTGTGATTACGCCCCTGGTTGTTGGTGTAACACCAGCTGTTTGAGTATTTCAGAAAGTACTGATCTCCTTGCCCACACAACCATCTCTAGAATTTACAGTGAACGGTCAGCAAAAGAGAAAATGTCCAGTGAGGGCCAGTTCTCTGGGTCAAAATATGTCGTGGGGCAAGATAACCACTTGTTACAACTAAGGTATGCATACCAGGATCTCTAAACATACCCTGAAGCAGATGGGTTACAGTACCAAGAGAGAACAATGAGTGCCACTGCTACCAGCTAAGAACGGGAAACCAAAGTTACAATTCACACAGGCTCACCAAAATTGGTCAATAGAAGATTGGAATTTGTAATAAAGACTGCATGTTCTTTAAAAATGTTTTTTTTTTTATCAACTGTTCAGGCTGCTGCCAGTTTATAATGGTGTGGAAGATATTCTCTTGGCACACTTTCAACTGAATTCAGTTCAGTTCAATACTTTAATGTCCCACAAGGGGAGTTTAGCAGCAAGGGCAACAATAAGAATAAACAAAACAAAATTAATAAATTAAAAAAAAAATAAAAATAAAAATAATAAAAAATAAAAAATAAAAAGCCACAAGGACATTAAGGAGATGGGTTGAAGTAGGGATAAAAGAAACCTGAAGTCCTCACAGGTACTCTAAAATGACAGCCAGGGGAAACAAGTCAAACTCACTGTGAAGTGGATGGTTAAAAAAATTAACAATAAAATGAGCCTTCCTCAGCACATGCCTGGCCAAAAGCCCGTCTCGCCAACGCCCTAAGATTTTGCTGGCAGTTTGCTGGCAAGTCCCAACCAATTCTTGTTCTTGAGAGTCATGTTACCAAACCAAGCAGCGAAATAACAGATTCAATAAAACTTCTTTAAAACAAGGACAACATTTCAGATGAGACATTAAAACATCTAATTTTTCTTAAAAAGAATAGTCTTTGTTGAACTTTTTTGGTAGTGGCATCAGCATGAGGCTCAAAACACAGTTTGTGGTCCAGAACAACCCCTAAAAACTCTCCACAATCTCAATATCAGCAGCTTTAGTGATAGTAGGTGATGAGCTATAAGAAGACTTCCTAAAATCAATAATCATGTCTTTTGTTTTTCACACATTTAATGAAAGGAAGGACTCATCACACCAAGCCACAAAATCTTCCACAAGCTGCCAATGACCTGTCTCGTCCCCCACAAGAAGACTAATGATCACTGTGTCATCAGCAAACTGTTTGTCAGTGAAATTACGGCGATACTCATTCGTATACAGAATGAATAGAAGGGCGAGAGACAGCAACCCTGGCGAGATCCAATAGAAGAGGAGAGCACATCAGAAAGTACACTGTTCACCTTCATGCGTTGTGTCTTATTAGTCAAAAGTCTAGCCAAACCAGCCAAACCCAACTGATCAGACTAGTGAAGTGATCATAAAGCCAACAGCAAGTAAGAAGAGCTGAACTGTGTTGAATGCAGATGAAAGGTCAGCAAATGATAATCTTGCATGAGTGTTGGGGCCTTTAAAATGCTTATACAAGAAATGCAGGAGTGTGACAACAGCATCCTCCACACCTCTTCCTGCCATATGCAAACTGGACGGGGTCAAGGTGATGTTCAAGCTGCATTAAAATTAATTATCTTCTCAAAGGACTTCATCACTAAAGAAGTCAGAGCCACAGGCCTAAAATTATTCAGTACCTTAGTGGAACTGCCCTGCAGCTGGGTTCCTTAGTACCACCTGAGCATCATTCAAACACACAGCCTACCCGAGTATTATTGTTGAGTATGTCCATGCCTTTAAGACCACAGTGTGCCGATCTTCTGATGGCGGACTCCAGCAGGATAATGCTCCATGTCACGAAGCTCAGATTATCATGAAGTTGTTTCTTGAACATGACACTGAGTTCAAAATCACAGCCAGAATCTCAGTCAAACAGAGCACCTTTGGGATCCTGAGATTCACATCATGGATGTGCAGGCAACATGTCTGCAGCGTCTCTGTGATGTTATCATGTCAATGTGGGCCAAAATCTCAGTGGAATGGTCCTAGTACCATGATGAATTAAGGCAGCTCTAAAGGCAAAAGTGGGTCCAACTAGATATTAGCAAGATGTAACTGATGAAGTGGTTGGCAAATTTCAGTGACAACCTAGAGGTCTGTAAAATTAAGCAAAGGAGTAACTGCTGAAAGGCTTTCAGAGGTTTGCGCCAAAACAGAGTCAATCTCTATAGACTCCCATGGTAAAATATCCAACTTCAAAGCTGAAATTAACAAGTTACCAGCCTGTTATAAAATCTGGCTTTGGTTTATACAGCTAATCTACCTCATCAAGCATTGTTAATGTGATTCTAGTGTTTTATTTGTGCACTTTACTTGTTAGCAGATCTGTGCAATGCTCCCATGAAGTCTATGGATTCTACTTGCTAACCAACCACACTATAGCGTTAGCTGTTAACTTTGCATTTCACCCACGTCACATATGTATGATCACTTTGGGTCCAAAAGAACAATTGTTATTTATGTTGGTCTTTGATTAAAGTCGCACTGTAACTCTGACCCAGGGCAGCTGTATGAACTATTTACAGAGCTACATTCAAGGGCACTAAATGTGCTTTAGCCTTGAGCTAGCTTGCCCTCAATTGGATCAAAATAACACACATATGGAAGGCAAACCCGTTAAGAAAGGGTTTAATTAGTTTTGGGAAAACTCAGCTCTGGGCTGAGGATAACACTGGGTTATAACTTGCTGCAATAAAAATGCAAAAGATCAAGCGAGGATGACAGCACCCACAGGGTTTCTAGTTAGTGTCATATTTGGATAGCAGTGAGGAAAGGTGCTCGTATGATAGGAATGGAGGACACAGAGGGAGTGAGTTATGGAGCTAGAAGCGGGAAAGAAGAGGGGAATATGCGTTACAGGAACTTAATAGCGCAAGTGCAGCAGGGATGACAGGAGGGAGTATGGAGGGGAAGAGCAAGGGGAGCACAGAGAGAGAAAGGCAGGGATTATGATAAGGAAGGATAGATTGGAGGTGTGAGAAATGTCTGAAAAGCGTGTGAAGTCAACAGGAGCTCATTTTCTTTGCTAGCAGTTGATTTATTTCCTCACATATAAAGGGCATGTCAGGTTTGTCAGAAACATCAAAGGCTACCAGAAGACGTTGTATAAAATGATTTATTTATCTTATCAGTGATACTTGGGACAGAGAAATGGTCTGGATGAACTAAAACTGTTTAGTTAATCATTATCTTTATAATGACTACTTGTAAAAGGTGAAGGTTTGCCTGTATTAAAGTTTGCAGCTCCCTTCAGATCTGCAGCGTGTTTAGCATCACTCTCAAAAAGCCATTATATGCCAAGGATGAAAAGCCAGACAGAGATCTGTAAGGTAGTTAAACATTCAGCATCCATCAGGTCAGATTTTTCCTTTAGGAGTCTGCAAGAACAAAAAAAGAAACTGAAAGATAAGAGAGTGAAGCTACTTATAGGTTTGTCTAATATGTTGTGCAAGTTAGAAAGAATGATTGTATGACCTCCTTGGTTAATATTAATTATTAAATAGAGTTGTTTAAATTGGTTGTTTTCCTTACAATTACCCTGCTTTTAAGCATAGTACTCAAATTTTCAATAGGGTTGAGGTTGGAGCTTTGTGAAGACCATTCCAGAAGTTTTATGTTAGTCTTCTTTATCCATGTTAAAACCAGTTTTAATGTGTGTTTGGGATCATTGTCCTTTTGGAACTTGGTGTCCCAAGTCTAGCTGTTGGTTAGAGGTGAAGTTGAAGATTTTGGAGGTAGTCCTCCTCCTTCATTATTACATTCACTGTGTACAGTGTAGCAGTAGCACTGGAGGCAAAACAGCCTCAGAACATGATGGTACCACCACCATGCTTGACAGCTGGTACATTTTTCTTAGGTTTGAAAGCCTCACCTTTACTCCTCCAAACATACCCCTTGTCATTGGGGGGCAAATAGCTCAATATCTCCTATGATCGAAAGATTTTTTTCTCCAGAAGGCACTGATTTTGTCCATGTGGGCAGCTGCAAATGTAATTCGAGCTTGAAGGGGTTGATTCTGGAGAAGAGGCTTTTTTCTTAGTCTACACTTAGTTTACTCACTTGATTGTTGACAGTGATGCTGGTGTTCTTGCAGTTTCCAGTTCATGGCAGGCTTGAGCCTTGGTGGTTCCTGGGTTGTTCCTGAACAACCTAACTAATTTGGTCTTATTAGAGGGTCGTCCAGACTTTTGCAAAGTGGTGACACATCTGAATAGTTAGTTCATTGTTCACAGTTCATTGAAATGATGATCTATGAATCTTCAGTTGTTTACAAATGGATCACAAAGATCATCCCAACTTGTATTAATTTCCTTTTCAGATCTTCACTGAATTCCTTGGACTTGCATTATTAATAGTACTGACTGATCCCATGAGTGCTGTCAAAAAAAGCCTTGTTATGCTAGCAAAGAGAAACAACCAGTTGTAGTCAATCATGATGGCTAATGATGGGTTAATAGGCTTTTTCCTTGTCAGTTAAATGATGTTGTAGAACCTTCACCGCTGCTTTAATAAATCCAAACCTGTGCAACCAGCTCTTTTTTTTAAAGTCATTAAAGATGTTTGCTGTACAATCATTCCATCCTAGAAACAGAACAGTTCAAAGAAATCATTAATAGCCCAAATGATATCCATGCCCTTGATGAGCGTTTGTAAACTTCTGACCACAACTGTACATGAGGCAGGGTACAAACTCGAGTTTCAACCAGCCATCCTCAAACATACGCCACATCCTGTCAGGTGTCTACTTCTGATTTTTCTGCTGAGACAGGACGGCCATTAATTGCATGACTTCAAGTTGTTGTTTGGTGGTAATAGTATATTCAGTGACTTTACCTCCCTACTCCACATGTCCTTACACTGCATCTCCTCAATGCTGAACTCACATTGTGTTGCTGCTTCTTGTTATTTGTTGCTTGTTAGTCTGGCATCATGTGAGCAGAACAAATGAGTGAAGATGTGAAAAAACAGGGAAAAAACCTGGGACAAGGTGCTGCAGCCTGTCAGGTAAGATGCCAAAATCAAATACTCACACTGTCAGTGAGATGGGGAGGGAGATGTTGGCAGATTCATCAAATATTTGTAAAGAAAGGGAAGCAAAGTCAAGCAAAAAAAACACATCCACTGCTTTGCAGCAGTCTGGCCCAGGTTTGTGTTCTGGAGCAGCTTCAGCTGAGAGAGAGTAGATAAATCTCTCAGTGTACAGGACAGTTAATAACAGGAGATATACAGGCTTCATTTTGCCAACAGCTTTCTAAACTACATCTTTTTGCCCCGTTATCTTATTTCCAACCATATTGTCACTCCATATGTGTGCTGCAGGCTCTATAGCTCAGCAGCCATGTCTGAACACACTCTATTACAGCCCCTCGGTGTACCATATCATCACAGATATCATGGCTCAACAGAGAACTGTTTACCAGTCAGACCATGGGCACAGAAAGGATCATAAATAATTAAGTGTTCAGTCGGCACTTTCAAATTCCAGGAAGCATTAATGACTGCTAGATCAGACTGCCTATAAATGTCAGTAAACACTCCAAGTTGAGGACAGTGGGTCTAATCACGTTCTGATGTAATCAACTCAAGGAGCTGATATGGGAGCAACACTCTGGGGAACCAATCAACTGAAGCGTGACATGCTTTCTTCTCGCTGCACAGCTTTGTTGAATCACAACAAGAGGATTTTAGTTTCATGGTCACTAAACTTTTAAATTGATGGCAGGGGAATTTTCTTGTCTCGCTGTTTTCTTGACCTTATCCGATTCACGGGGTTTGATTAGACCTCGCTACAGGATGCTCAAAACAGCCATCGACTGTGGTAGTGATATTGATCCCACTGAGCCATAAAGTAAAGCACATCTGACACGCTGTGTGGCCTTTTATTGCTAGATTAAAACATAATTTATTTCACTGCTTTGCACTTTCAACACATCGGACTTGGACACATGGGATGAAATGTCTCTAATTCTCATCTTATGTAACAATCAAATGAGTTTTTAATGAGGGAAAGCGTGTTTGGGGTCACATTAATGGGTTGCTTCAATCACATATTAAAGGAGTTTTAAAATGAACAGAGCCATGCTTAGCTGCTCTGCTCATCAGTCTCGCCTTATTTACAGCAGCAGCTCCACTTTGTGTGTTTGAGTGCAAACGGGAACAAACAGGAATTTCCCCCCTCATAAAAACGAGCTTCAGTGCACTTTATTGCAGAGCACCAGTTAGAGCTTCGCACCGGACACTGCTGTCACACTACAGCTGCACTATTTTTATTGTTCCTCTTTGGTGGAAACCTTTGAATTTTTCTGAGTATAAGGTCCCTTTACTATGGGATGTTGAAAGAGATTTTAGGAACTCAGAATGCATTTCACTGAAATCGAGAGTCTTTGTACGGTGGCTCTGAGAGGTCAAATACACTGAGAAAACACCAGGAAATGGAAAAGAAGCATTTTAGGGGAGACAATAACATGACAGACCAGGTGTGGAAGTGACAAGTGAAAAGTAAAACGCTAATACCAAACCTATATCTACAGTGTTATACTGATTTATGCAAATAAAACACACCATTACCTGCATCTGAATCCACTGCTTCTTGTCTTCTCTGTCACTACTTCTTCTGTCACATTATTGTCTCCAAGAAAAACACTTCTGTTGTACTTTTGAGATTTAATTTTTTCAATTTTTATTATTGCAGTTTATTAAACGTCTGTTGTGTTTTGTGTGTTTTCGCAGCGTGTTTGTTATTTGGGGCCAGTTTAGCTTTATCTTGAATTGAATGCTTACTTCAAAGATTACCACATCTGCCTCCATCTCATCCTGTCACTAGCATCCTCCTCTGTCACACCAAACTCTGCATATCCTCCTTCATTACATCCACAAATGATTTTTGTTGTCTTCCTCTTTTCCTCCTCTCTGACAGTTCCATACTTAAGATCCTTTCCAGATATATCCACTATTGCTCTGCACATGTCCAAACTATCTCAGCCTTGCCTTTCTAACTTTGTCTCCAAACTGCTCCACCTGAGCTGGACATCTGATGTGTTCATCTCTAATCCTGTCAATTTCGGCCACATCACCTCTAGTTGCTATCCTTTTGTTACAAATCATCCCTGACACTTGTCTCCACCCTCTCCACCCCAACTGCACTTTTCTCTTCACCTCGTCTGCAACGTCGCTTTGGATGGTTGAACCCAGGTATTTAAACTACTTGCGTTTATCTTCACTACCCCAATTCCTTGCAGCTTCACCTCTCCAAGTGTTTCCTGCCCATTCACACATGTATTCAGTCTTGCTTCTTGATGGCTTTCATTTCTCTTCTCTCCAGTGCATACCTCCACCTCTCAGACCAATCACTGATGTAATCCCATCACCACCTTGAATGCTTACTACCCCTACTGACTCATACTGCACACCTCACCACTGTTTTGATTCTGAGGATCTCTATACTTCTCCTCCATCAACACTCTCAAAGCAGCGTCTGTAGCAATCTTTCTCAGCATGAAGCTGATTACTGACCTTTTTTAGTTTTTCCGATAATCTGGAGTAGCTGCAAAACAAGATGTGTTTATTAAGGATCTATTAACTCCTTTAACTTACTTGTTCTCTAATTTAATAGTAGTATATAGTAAAAAAAAACCAAAAACCCTCTGTTTTGAAAAAACTACTGCGACAGCTCCCCGTCTCATGGCTTCAGCTGGACCGCAGAATTCAGCAACCTTCTGTCCGAGTGCGTCATTTCTTGGGAGGAGTCAACCAAAGCAAGCACGGTGCCAAGTAAGCAAGGAAAGAAGAATTTGGAAAGGAAAAATCCCTTTAGAGAAACTTTGCCTACTAGCTCTGGATCTGAACCAGAGGCAGCAAGAGCTCGGTTGGATTGTGTGATGAGTGTCTGATGAGGACTGGAGGCAATCTGATAAAACAATCAAAAGAAGAACTGACGATATTCCAGATGACATGAAGGCTGCTGTCTGCAGATATGAATACCTCCAAACTTTGGCTTTTCTTGGACATGAAAAGTTTGAAAAACCACTGCTTGATATCACAAACAAGGCTTTGGACATTGGAAAGATTTCTATGTGGATTTAAATGTACTCTAGGATATTTGCTGCCATGTTTGGTTTGTTACTTAAGTTTGAAACATAACAGGAGTTTGTTTTGAGCTCTTGGTAAGATTTCACATCTTCCTAAAGTAAGTAAAGTAAGCTTTTATCTTCATCTTCACATTTCTACACCTGTGTTTAAATGTTAAAGACAACAACTAATAAATTACTACATGCACTGAGAGGTAAAAAAAAAAACAACAACAACAA
Organism: Haplochromis burtoni; assembly: GCF_018398535.1. Lineage (NCBI taxonomy): Eukaryota > Metazoa > Chordata > Actinopteri > Cichliformes > Cichlidae > Haplochromis > Haplochromis burtoni. The sequence goes on along the minus strand of NW_024582521.1, from coordinate 1,176,948 downwards.
AAAAACAGGCCTTTGTTTGTTTGAACATTCATTGCGTCTCATTTCTTTCTCATCAGTCATTAAAAAAGCTGCAGCCTTTTGTTGAGGCTCGATGAGTAAACAATTTAAACAAAAATGACTAGCATAAATGCTTTCTCCAGCTGGTCATGAGTATCTTTTGCAGACATTTCTTTGACACAAGTCCCAGGAGGTGATGTTTTAGTGCCCGAAACGACTGATGTGGAAGCCTCAGGCACAGAAGACCTTCTGGACAAACGCACACAAATACATGTTGAGACACAGCTGAGCACCGTAAGTCTCTATGCCAAAACACCAGATGTGACATGTACACACACACACACACACACACACACACACACACACACACACACACACACACACACACACACACACACACACACACACAAATCCAGTGGTGGTGATAACATCAACAGTCTCCCTCATTCTGCTGCACCTCTTTTCCTTCACCCTCACCTCTGCATTATTATTTCTATCCCACCTCTCACATCTCCTGTCACGATCTCTTGTTTGCTGTCTTCCTCCCACTACACGTTCCTGTCTCACTCACTATGTCTCATGATTGACAGGTCCTGCTAGGTCTCCAGAGATGCCTCTCTTGAAATTGCAGGGCTTATCAGACACATTGCATTTTCTAAATTACACTTTCATGAAATTGCCATCCATATGGTTACAGCTATATATAAAACACCCAGCACGCCCCTG